>NC_052134.2:23855725-24155725 GCF_016086655.4 Lepeophtheirus salmonis
TATGTATTTCAGCTAAATCCTGAGAACTTGGACACGTTGATCTCATTAGCCATTTTTGGCATTGATCTGTTAAGGTTTTTGTATATCTTTAATTTAACTTTCCGGACGTTATTCGAGCTCCGAGTGGAGCTTGGGCGTCCATTTCTTGGCTTTTCATCATATAGAGGGATTATTAGCCAGCACGATGAAGACTCTCAATTACTTTTCTTAGATGATGAATCTTGACTAATAATAATATTTTTAATGGTACTCTTTTTATATCAGAAGAGAGGGATTGAACTCAGATTGTATAATAATCAATTAAATTGCAGGTAGTATACTTTACCGTCAAAATTTTGCCGCAAAATCTAAGAGGTTTAAGACTTTTGGACACCCCTGTATATATACTGTATAACTAATACCAACTTTTACTACTTAAATAAATCCATTCATGTACTAGGATGCTCTACTGGGTTAAAAAGATAGAAAATATAAAAAAAGTTTTTTCAAATAAAACTTTAACAAAATATTATTAGATATATCAATATATAAACTTTATGTATATTTAAAAAAAAAGATTTGATTTATCACAGAAAACTTTGAAATTAACATCCAAAATTTAATTACTTTATTTTATAAAAAGTAAATTTAGTTATTTGCATGATCAAAAATAAATATTATCCAAACTTACAGCATTGGTAAAGAAAATTGGAATTCAGACAAAATTAAAGTTAGTATAAATAGTCCACCGGAGCTATATTTGTTGCGGTTCTCTAAAAGGAACCAAGGGAAATATTTTTGTTTAATCACGATTTTAGTACATCCCTAGGTTAAGAAATTTACAGGGGTTTCCGATGGATTTGTGAAACTGCCTTGCCAAATACTTTAAATGATTTATTATAGGACGCTACATTGAGTATATAGATTATGTAATCTATATTTCTCCAAATCAATAATAATGGGATAATGCATACTTTTGAGAGATACAATAAACATTTTTTCTTTTTTCAAGTTATTTACGAGTCTAAAATTTGTAAGTTTGTTTGTAAACATGGACTTAAAGTAATTAAGTTATAGTATTACATGTTCTTATAGAACTCGTAGCATACTTTTGCAAACTATACGGAATGGGACTAACTTTGACCCTTTCTGCATAAAATATCCCCTGCACTTATGATATGAAGCCTTCATTTTTTCCTGACTCCATGTATAGTAAGGATGTAGTGATGAGCCAATCGGAGTGAAAATATTTTAGTAGTTTCTTCTTCATATTAAACTCTCTAACATTTATATTATAGAAATAACTCTGTGACATTCATAAAATAGATGGGAGAAAGTCTCAGCCTCTCTTCGACAGAAGGAACACAGTCTATCTTGATAGTCAACCTTGGAACAAAGAGGATATTGCTATTCTGTAACAAAACCATTTTTGAAGGGAGTCTGTGAAATTGTTTTTCAAAATTACTCTATAAGTGATGATTTTCAACTTTGGAGCAATCAATCATCACTGCTTTGATTTTGTAATTCCAAATAGCTTCTGTTCAATGAAGAATAGTATAGGAGGACCAATATCAACTCACCTGTTAGCAGAAATAAATAACAACCTCCTTGTCCTTATAGATAAATGAAATTATCTAGCATTGTTTCCTCACTGAGTAGTAGTTTCCCGGTGGAGGGGAAACCTGTGCTTATAATAAAATTTATCACTTAAGGTTGGTTTAATTTGAAGAGAGCAAAAACTAACTCCATTCAAAATAGACTCCCAGGAATCTCCCAGCCATCTGAGAAACTACAATAACATTTTTTTAAATGATTCTTGGTGTGGCCATTGAATTTGATTACGTATTTCGATTATGTAACGTTGTACTATGATTAGTAATTTGAAGGACATTTTTTCAAATATGTAAATCTCTAATTTTAAACTATTACTCATTTTTTCAAATATATACGCGTCAAAAGGTCAAATGTTTTTTTAAAGAAAAATATGTATGGCACAATATTCTTGCCAAACAATAAAAAAAAAAATTGAAGCTTTATAGCTATTAATCTTTAAGTCTCTACCCTAATATAAATCCCTTTAAATATTTATGAGTATATATTAAAATATAGGAGCAATTAAACGCAATTTATTTTAATTTCAAAATCAGAAACACTATTAAAATATAAATATATAACCTTACCCATGGTTTTGTTCTTTATTTGCCCTAAGACAAGTACTTTTCTGGACAGTTAAGCCACACCAACATTCAAATTGATATTTTTTTTAATATATGTAATACTTGTCATTGAGTTGGATAAATAATAACAACATACCAAAATACTTTCTTTAAAACCTCACTCATTAATTCCGATATTTGATAATAACTCAGAAACTAATTAATTATAATGACAAAAAGAAATTGGATGCTGGAAGTATATGATAAATAAAGAATTTAAATAGATGGTGCATAAAAAAGAGGATACACACAAAGTATTAAAAGGATATCTCTGTTTCGGGTAGATGAATACCCCAGAGAAATAACCCAGGGTAAAAACTAGTTTTTTAATAAAAAATTAGATTGAAAATGAATTTGATATAAATACTACTCCTTATAATACATATACTGTACCGGAAATCGAGTCATTTTTTATGGACTCGGATTTGACTTGAATTTGAAACCATATCAACTCAAAACTGCAGTAATTTATCTATTAGATTTAAAGTTGTTTTTAAATAGCTACTCCCTTTTCATTTCTTGTCAGTTCGACCAGGGACTTATCGATGAAATGTTTGTGGTTTTTTAAAACTAAGTTCCAAAAACGATTCCGGCAAAAAAAAAATATTGAACTCCAAGGCCATGGCGGCCTTAAAATAATATTTTTCTAAAAAAAAAATTGACTAATAAACGACTATTTTATATAATACAAAAAATAAAAACTTTACAATTATAATAACTTTTTTTGCTGCATATTGTTATGTATCTTTGTACACTTTAAAAGAAGTGATTATAAGTTTTTTTAAAGGGAAAAAAAAGAATAGCGTATAACAAGAATTTTTGACAATAATATCAAAGATGAGCGAACGACAGCTTAACTTGACCAATTTTTCTTCTTTAAACCTTATAATCTCCTTTAAAAAAAGTGTGCAAAGATAAATAACAACATGCAGCGAGAATAATTACTAATTTTTTTCTTTAATATGAAGCAAAAGAGCTCAAAATTAAACGTTAATTTCTTTAATGTTCAAGTAAAGCCGGGTGAATCTACTATAGACAAAAATAAACATGAAATATACTTAATATACTATCTACACAGAGCTATGATACTTTAAAAAGAATTACGGGGTACAACTATTTTATGCCCACAAATTAACCTTATAGTCTTGGAGACTGCTACGGAAGATTTCACCCCATAAGGTACAGAAGGTTTGACCCCCTGACATAACTATTGTCACCTAAGAAATATATTTTTTTTATCAGCCTGACCACCCCTGCTGTCTCTGGCCTACAGAACCCCTTGAAAATTGCCTCTAGAGGGTTTTTTTTAACGATAAGGTACATGGACAAAACTTGCACCAATGTATAGTACAATGTCAAGGCATCATGAAAAACTGAAATTGACAAAAAAATTGATTGGAAACTTGAGGTCAGCCCCCCCAAAGTCGCCCCAAAAGACATTGAATTTTACGGTATATTTCAACTCATAAAGTACATAGACAAAACTTGCATCACTGTATAGTACTATTTCAGGGCATTATAAAAAAAACAAGCCTGTTAACCAATTTCAGTCCGGGAAAATTAAGTCAGACCCCAAAAAGTACCGCCCCTCCCCCCTAATAAATTCAAACAATATGTTGATAATGTCTTATCATGACATTATAAAAATCCCAATCTTCAGTTACACATTGTGTTATAAACTTTATAGATGCATATTATAATAAAAATTACAAAGGCACTTGCCATGGATAGTGTGGAATGACGTTACTTACCCAACGGAATTTTCTTGTCAATCTTGGCATTTTTATGATGTACTAACATTTTACTTTACATTGGTGCAATTTTTTTCCATTTACCTTATGGTTAAAAATCCGTCCATAAGCTTTTTTCAGGTGAGGCTGGAGCAGACCCAGCAGGGGCGGTCAGGCTGATTAAAAAATAAATTCAATAGTCTAGGTGACATAAGTAATGTCAGGGGTCAATCCTTTTGTACCTGATGGGGTGAAATCTTCCGTGCCAGGCTCTTGGGCTATTAGGTAAAAGAAAAATAATTATTTATCTTATACATATCCAAATATTTTTTCGTCTATGAAAAATAATTCAGAGAAAGTAAGTGATTTTTTATTGCATCTTTGTATATTTAGGCTATATTAATTATTTTTCCTAATTCATAGATCAAATATATAGGAAGAGAAGATTTAAAAAAGAAAGAAAACTATTGTGGTTGAAGTATTTTATTAACTTGATCAGAAGTAAACTTCTCTTCCTTGAAAAGTTGATAAAACAATCTATCTTAGACACAAAATTTAAGTTGAGATGGATTTATTTTTGAGAAATATTTTCATAAATTTGAACTCCCATTTATGCATATTTGTCCAAGAAATCTTGAAGGAAATTATTATTCTGAATTATTTGCAGGCCAAAACTATCTAAAATATGGCGATGCAAAAAAAAAAAAAAAAAAAAAAAAAAAAAAAATAGAGTTTCCTAATACAACTGATATCATGTGTTTAACAAAAAGTAAATCTTATTGAACTACATTTTGTATAATATTATAGTAAATTACTATAAGCCTAGTTAAGATTAAATTTCTTAAAATATATTATTATATTGATCTATGATTTTTTAAATTATGATCATAGTTTTGTTCACTTTATTACTCAAATTTATAGGTTTTTTATTAATATTTTCAACATTTCTATTGGGTATTTTAAAATGATTACATATAAAAATTTAAGTATTTTATTTCCTTGTGGTCATAATTCATTTTCTGACTAATACGTAGGTGGTAATTTATCAAGACTATAAGATGCAAAGATTTTCTTTTAATCTTGTATTATCATAGGTAAGGAAACTTTATAAAGAAAAATGGTCCAAAATTAAAAAAAAATAATTATCATGGGGAACTTAGCTGAGAAACTGTGAGACGTAGTAAATGTGGATAATAATTTACTCAAGTTATAGGAACGTCTCAGTTCCACAATAATTTTGTTCAGTCTTAAGGATGGTTCTGTATCAGACATAAAAACCATCCAATAGAATATTCAATAATAAATAACCTCATTGTATACATTTGTCAGCGATGCTGTCATCAATCTTTCTCAGATTTATTGATTGTATTCAATGTTTTATTATTATAACTTTAAATACTTCAACTAAGCTTAAACTAAAAATAATGCTAGACCATTCACGTGTATAAAAAGGTAACACTTAAAAGAATAAATTAATTTGAAAAGCAAATAACTTTCCGCTAATATTAAAGAAAATAATGCCTTGTTGTAGGGTTTTTTAAAAAAAAGTTAGGGCATTATCACAAAAATATAGCCCATTCGAATACTACTTTGATTTGAAAGGAACATGCATCTTGAAAGTGTACTATTCATAAACCATAACGGATCCAAAGTTTTCTCTTATAAAATAAATGTAGGAGAGAGTATGATCCGTACTTTTTTTCTTGGGTTCAATTACTCGAAGATGGTTTGACCTGGACGCGTATAACTTTAATACAACAAATCCACATCTGTTTGCTTTATTTAAATTTATTAAAAAAATATACAAGTCATATTTTTTCCTCAAATAACATATGAATGCAACCAGTCAAATGGTACTACTATTCCCTACTACAAAGACATTTGGAACTGTGTTTTGGGGACGGTTGTAACTTTTTTTTTCAAAGTTATTGATGTTCCTTTGCTATAATCCTACAATTGCTCTATTTTATTTCACAATTTTAATACAAATTTAGTGGGTACAGCTTTTTTGAAATGCGAGAAAAAGGGCTAATACCCGTGTTAAAACGGTCCCAAGCCTCTCTTACTAATGTAGTAATCAATTTATCTATGTATTAGATTAAGTTATCACATTTGTTCTTGATTGCAATTGAGAATTCATATTTTATATCCCAATTACATGCTCCTTAGAATGTATAAAAACTAAACTAAAAATAATATTGAAAAGAAATATATACAAATGACTAAATATCAGCAAAATATAATTATTATGTCAGGTATACTTTGTACAATTAATATCTTACAAAATGTACTTATAGTATATAGGGGAGACTGAGAATCGTTACTAACACTTTTTAGTTTTAACTAAGTTATTAGGAGCTGGTTTTACTTTGAATATACCAAAATGTAATGCACTATAGTGAAATTTAGGTATTTGTGATTAACTGAATAAATTTGTAAGTTATAACAAATTTAATTTTAAAGTGGGATTCTATAAATATATATGCTGTATATAATATCATAAATGTTGTAAATTGGTGTATGTAGAAGGAAAGTATCAGACTTACAAATAATCTGAAGGGAACTACTAACTGCGTTCATATACCATCAGTAATTTATTTACTTTTACAAATTGCATTTGAATGCTAATATGAAAAACTGACCCATTATTATATTAAATTTGTCAGGCTCTAAATTTATCATTAAATAATTATACAAAATTAATGTAAATTTTAAGATTGTTGAGTTTGGAGAAAAAAGAGCCATTGCAAAACTTCCCTTGTCACCCCTACATTGATTAATTATGCCACGGAATATAAAATTTATCTACAATTAATTGAATTCCAATAATTATATTCTTACACGCATTCCTAACTATGGAAATATCCTAGACAAGTACCAAATACAATATATTACTTACCTTCAAACCTTTATTAATCAGTAAGGCAAGGGGAACGAAAAAAAACCCGAATATATATCGAACGCTCGATTAAAGCCTGCATACTGTGAATTTTAAAATTTAACAAAATATAATTTATTCATTAACAATAAAATTTCAACAAAATTAATACTTTAAATGGATATGTGTTCATTTAATAATTAATGTAGCCAGCCTTAACGGCAATGATGGGTTCCAGACGGCGGTTAAAGGATTAACACCCGCTACGAATATAGTCCTCTGTCATGGCGTCCCAGTGTTGGCTGACATTGAGGGTCTCGGTTTTTGGATGACAGACACTGTAGGCCTTCCCTTCGAATGACCCACAAGATATAGTCGAGGGGTTAGCATCAGGGCTGTAGGGAGGCCAAAAGTGAAAAAAGAAGTTCAAAAGAACTCAAAAGATTCATTAAAAAGAATCTTGCAACGGAGAATATATGTTTTTTTCATTGCTAGTGTCAAAAGTAGCCTTTTTACCCTCACAAAGCTCATTCCACCCACTTTTTTATAGCTCTCAGGACATTCTGGTGTGAAACCCCGAGATCTGCATGGGCCCTCATGGACATGAGGAGATTGGCTTGGGTTGTTTTCTTTAACTCCTCCGGGTACAATTTGGTCTTTTTAACAGAGTCTTCTCCGACTTTTCTAACACGTTGATCGCTTTCAAGTATTTTTTTACGTATACGTAAGCTAAAGAGCTTAGGTTTATTTTGTTTTAATATATCGAAATATGAACGAATTTTAATTAATCAACCTTCTTTTTATTGAATTCGTAAGTACTCAGATTCCAATGAACCACCCACATGTACAGATTGCTACATAAACCAGGTCTCCTATTTTGTTACAATTCGAATTTTGATAACTGGATCAGGCCGGTTAGTACGGTTGCATGCTTAAACAAGGTTTGACTGTATTTATACTGTGTAGTAAGATCATTTATCTACATACATATTGCAAATAGAAAAAACTTAAAAATAGTAAAGGCATTGTGTTTTAAAAAAAATTATATTAATATCCATTAATTTTATATTTAAACTCCTATTGAAAAAGACGGGTAATTAATTATGTGCAGAGTGAGGCTGCTTGTATGGGAAAACAGGAGTTCATACGTACGCCTTCAAGACATTTACAAAGAATATAATACATATAAATTCATGAAAAATAGTAATGACGTTGTTATTGATAGTTAGGGTTGACTCTTTGATCATTTGAATGTTTTTGACAGGAGATCATAATAAGAATTTAAATTTATACTATTACACAGATAGAGATCATATTTACTAAGACTTTTTTTTCTCATAAGATCAGCGGGCCCACTTTTAAGAGAGTTTCCAATTATCATATATTGATAAAAAACCAAAACTGTTTTGCTATTTACTTCCCTCTTTCAAGAACGGCGTGCGGGGTCTACTTCTAAAATCTTTTATAAAAAACAAAATAACTTACAATATAAAATTTAATTTCGATTATAGCTTATGGAGTATTTAATTAACTTTATAGAATATGGAAATTGAGTTAAATGTAAAATGATAAATTGTATCTACAATTACAAAGGTCATCACAATATTAGTAAAAACCTGTGTATGTATATATCACAGTTTTTTTCTTCGGGATAAAGAAGCAAACAACTGGACCGATTAGTCTAAAATTTAAAATTTAGCAAGGAAATACTTAATTGCGTCCTTAGATAGTTAGAAAGTGATGTTTTAGAGCTGGGTATGATATTTTTGTAGATAAAAACACAATTTCATGATTAGAAAAGAAAAAAAAGTTTGTACTTATGTTTTTTTAAGCTATGTTGATCAATCGTCGTTGTGAAAACATCTCCTTAAAAAAAGAATTAAAGAATTATACCTTTGTCGCAAATAATGATAAAAATACATATTTATAATTATATGACAATGATAATCTATATGAAGAAGATTTTCATCTGTATTTTAGTCAAGATTATATAACTGCCAACCGAAATTGATAAGTAGAGTCGTATAAAATATTGTCGGTATGTATAAAACAAACACTGAATATTAATATGGTAACCATGAGGTTTTGAAGAATGTTTTTTGGGCGTTATGACATTTTATCAGATTATCTCCGAGTAACTACGAGAGAAAAGATATATATACAAATTCCACTCCGTTATACCAAGGGTATGGACTTCAATTACTCTGATCTCGATCCTCAATTCTACACTGAAGCCAACAAGGACTTACACCTATAATCTCCAAGAAAACATGAGTGTAACTTTCCATCATTCATGAACACCCGCGCCAGTTATTAGAGATGTGAATATTTGAAAAATTGCAGTGAACCTAGGTTTAAAAAACAAACAAACATATATTGCTAAGATAAAAATATGGATTTAGTTAAATTAATCAATTCTCCATGAAGAAAAAAGCTTTCTTGCTAAAAAAAATTTAAAATGTTGTAGGCGGTTCAGTCGTTTGAAAAATTTGAGTGCGTATGAAGCTAAAGAAAATTTAATACTCAGTCCATACCATAAAATAAAACATTATATTTCAAATAAAATGAGAATTTATGGGGAAATTTATCAAATATATTTGCCAAATTATTACATATTATGTTCAGTTAATTTTCAAAATGTTTTTTTTGTAATAGAAGCTTTTCAAATCTTTGATTTGACAAAATCTTAATCTAGAAACAAATATTCATTTGGGAAAATCAAAATTTTTAGGGGGGGGGGATGTTAGGGGTATGAAGGTTATCACAAATTCCAGTTGTAAATTCTGATGAATTTCTCAATCGATATGTTGTAGAAATGAAGCTATAATTTTTAGAAAATTGATTATGTCTATTTCATAACTATATTTTTTTTAAATATTACTATGTTTGAAAAGTTGAAGGGCGATGGTCTCCTTTCCCCATAGCCTGGGCCATGTAACTATGTTTTGATTAACAATAATTATGGTTGTGTTAGACTCAAACTTAGGTTGTCAGACCATAAAATGCGATGAGAGATTTCTTTTCAAACAGAGATCATCTTAATCGTTCCTAAAATATGTAGTAACTTATTATAAGCAACATGTAATGATTGTATCCGACATGTTAATTCCAGTTCCAGAAGGCTAAAAATATTATGTATATCCTAGGGATAATAGGTAAGTGTATTGTTAATTCATCGCATAATGTTTTCTTGGTCTTTTCAGTGAAGGAAGATACTTTTAATGAAAAAGAAGCTTCAACTACGAATGTTGCTCTTTAATTGCTTTCTCAGCAAAAGACTATGTAGGATATAAAATAAGATGAAGAATGTCTGAATTATATAGGTCAATTCTCACTTTCATGATTATATTTCCTCTATTCTCTAACTAACATATATTATAAGTCAAAGTACAACGTACAGTCCATTTCGTGTAATTTTTGTTTGTGCAAAAGTAACAATTCAATTAATCGTTACGTAATAAACATACAGTAATGTTGTAACATCATATTTTTTATTCAGCAAAGTAAGATATTGTATTTTTGATGGTTTCATTCCTGAAGTTGGTCAACCCCATCAGTACTTTTTATAAACAAAAATGAACATGGTTTTAATTCTTATACGATTTGGTTGTTCATAGACATTGGAGACAGGGGGAGAGAGGCACAATTGCCCTCCTCCCCCTGTAGTTGCGAGTATACCTAGTAATATGCACGGAAATTACTTTGCTATATTCGGTCTCTTATGTTGAAGTTGCTTCACTAAAAAATCATATTCTACGTATGATCCCCAAATTGATGTTAAGAGATACAAAATGACAAAAAAGTAAAATGGAAGTTTTATATGTTTTGGGGATAATTTTATGATGGATTAGTTGAGTAAAGGGTGGGGGTAGAAAAGTCTTTATCATACAAATTCAAGTTGATTTTCAAGTACAAGTCCTGAAATATTTTAATTTTGTTCAGTTCCTTTTCCCCAATTAATTTGTAGATCATTTGAAGTACTCGATAAGCTATAATCGAAATTAAATTTTATATTGTAAGTTTATATTGATCAACATAGTTTAAAAAAACATAAGTTCAAACTTTTTTTTCTTTTCTAACCATAAAATTGTGTTTTTATCTACAAAAATATCATACCCAGCTCTAAAACATCACTTTCTAACTATCTAAGGATGCAATTAAGTATTTCCTTGCTAAATTTTAAATTTTAGACTGATCGGTCCAGTTTTTTTCTTCTTTATCCCGAAGAAAAAAACTGTGATATATACATACACAGGTTTTTACTAATATTGTGATGACCTTTGTAATTGTAGATACAATTTATCATTTTACATTTAACTCAATTTCTATATTCTATAAAGTTAATTCATGTTCAGACATATTAGATAAGCCATACAAAATACTCCCGATAATATGTATATATATCTTTATTGATAAATAAATATAATATATTCAATGTTCTTGATCGTACACTGTTTCCTTTGATCTATTTGAGTCTGTTATTGAATTTAATTTTTTTAATTTATTATGTATTTTTTCTAATGTATATCAAGATGTTCATATTGAATATTGCATTATAAGTATACGGGGTGGCCAACTATTAGTGTCCCATCAAAATAATTAAATTAATCACATATTATGGTTTGTAATAGAATTTGTATTAATACTTTTTACAGGTTTAATATGTGTAGGAACACTTTGCCGAATACCATATTACCGAGCAGACACTGTGTAAAAAAAGAAGAAGATAAATTTATGTAATGATGATTCACACTGCAATTTTATTTAGTTATGATTTCCATTATGTTTCAAAAATTATACTAAATAAATTATTTAATTATTGGCCACGAATGTAAGGATTTAGTATTGATTAATTAATAGTTGTTTCATTTCGTTATAAAGATGCTTCAACATGTAGGATGTATTAAATGAGGTAACACAGCCTACTAGTTTCACTACAAGGCGTAGTGTGTCTCTTCATTAAAATCAAAAAAGTAAACGTATATGAAGGTTATCAAAGGACTTATTTTCTTTGGATTATAAATTATAAATATTCCAGTGTCCTTTAACAGAGGAGAAAAGAGTTTCTTTATTGTCCTTTTCCTCTCTGCTACAAACACTTGGCTCAAGTCGTTCAATAATTAATTAAACAAATATTTTAGATAGAGTAATAAAGTATACAGAATAGAATAGGTCAATAAATCAATTAATGGTTGAGATTCAATTGAAAATGCAAATGAATAAATCGTTTGTATCGAATCTGTTGGAGCTCCTATGTATCTGCTCAAGTTATGTCCCAAAGTTGTCTCTGGCCCTATAACTACAAGATGTATTTGTCATTGGTGTTTTCTGAAAAAACGCAATTGTGATATTTCTGATTTGAGTAACGAAATATTATAGCCAATATTCTAATTTAATTACGTCAAAGTTAATGCCACTCTAATTCTGAACCATACTGTACACAAAATAAAAGTATTCCTTAAATATATTGTATAAACAGTCATGAAAAAAGTAAATATATGAATAACAAATCTTTTCTACAATGTTATTTTTGTATGAATTTTTTATTATTGGTTTCGAATTATGCAATAAAGTTCTCTCCGGATTTGTAAATGACATATGTTATCTTTCATTTTCAACGGAAGTTTGCAACTGATTCCATAAATAAAAGATTTTTTTAAATTGATTGAGTGAATAAGATAAAAGAACTGAATCCAAAAGATAAACATCTCACTTTCACTAAAACAAGTAGTTAAATCCGTTTTTTGTCATTATCTAATGTGGTAGTTATATCAAAATAGGTAACTTTTTGTAAAATAATAATATTTTACACCCCGAGATTTATAACACTGTTTTTTATTCCTTTGAATCTATTAGTATCGCCAATACTATTCAAGATTTATTCGTATACATTGTGAATTTAATTAATTATTTCCCTTAAAAGTTAATCCTTTGTTTTTCTTGGATTCTTTTTTTTTTTTTTTCTTTTGCAATTTAATGTTTTCTCTAAATAATAACAAATTACTATATGTCTCAAAAGAAATAAGAAAATGAATAAACTCAAATGATTCAGTAGAAAAAGTATAAATTTGTATTTAGCTTACCTTTGAACAAATTATAGCAACTACACAAGCAGACATACAATTAATAATATTCTCCAGAGGAATGTTGTTCCAATCTCTCGATAGAAATTTTCTCCAACTCTTTCAAATTTTGAGGAGAAGAAGGCAAACTGTCAAGCCTGTCTTTCAAAATTGACCAAAAAAAAAATCAATTGGGTTGATATATGGGGTGCTGCATGGCACCCCTTACCCAAAAACTGAGGATTTCAGCTTTTGAGCCATGACTCAGTCATGGCAACAGTGTGGGCAGGACCACCATTGTGTTAAAAATCACATCAGAACTTCTATGAACCAGTTTGTTGATGAAATTGGACCAGTAGATTTTATTCTGGTCAAAATTGGTTCAAATTCGATCTACCTGTTTGTTTCGTATACAAAACAGGGGAAAGGGTGACTCATCACTAAAGATAACATTTTTTCAGTCTTCAGGAGACAGTTTCCTGGCCATTTGCAAGAACTCATACCTATCACCAATGTTTTTTGAGTCAATGTGGGATTTTTTTTTGCCTTTTGAAAGACTTGCAACTAAGAGTTTTGCATAGATATCTGTTAATCGTGTCCTTGGAGCACGTTTCACCAATCTGTAATAAACTAGGAGTCCATTTTCTACAGCATTGACGCCTTTTTGCCAAAGATTTATAAATAATAATTTTTGCTTTGGTGCTAAGAATTTTCTTCCCTTCTTTCCAGTCTTGTCTCTCAGGCAAGACCTTCACCTTTCATGGATATCATCCACCACTTCTGAACAATTATGTATGGTATATCTATTTCAACAGCAACCTTTTAGATTGATGATTCAGCCTTTAATCTACCCATAGCCTCTGATCTGACCCCCAAATCATAAAACATGACTCGGACCATAATATTCCCACCACAGCTTTTGAACTGAAAATGAGTTGTAATGCCGGCATACGTAGTTATGAACAGTTATTGTACCTTTTATTTGAGACGTTAAAATTCCCAAATTCATGTTGGTCAGTATATTTTAAAATAAGAATTTATTCTAGTCGATGTCTAATAATTATACCAGTATTTTTAGCATTTTAATTAATATTTACGAGTGCAAAGCTGATGGAATCTCTTAAAAATTGATATATAATATCGTCACAGGCAATTTCACTCCAAGTAAATTAATTCCTTGTCTTTTCTTTCCTAGTAATTTCATTCCTTGTAAAATTCATTCCTGGAGATTTCATTCCCACTTTTTAAGCGGGATAGTTAGTGACGTCATACAATTAATGTTTCTACACTAGTTATTAGTTTTGTGTAGGGCTGTGGGTAGTCAGCATTGGATAGGAGTGATGACTAGTATAGATGGGATACAGATATCTATAAGTTATGGTGTTTATCGATTAGAAATGACATCATGATAAATCTTTAATAGTGAGTAGGGGTGGAATCCCCGATCCGTGGATGTTTGCAAATACAAGTAAATCCCATCATAACTCTTCTTCTTGTTCATCGTCTATCACTACTCACTCCTTCTCATTCATCGACCATCATCAATTTAATCATCTTCCCTTCCTCTTTTATAACAATTCAAAACCATGTAAACAATTAGCAAATTATTCGGGCCCCTAACTCCCTTCTCTAGGATCACTTACTCTCCCTGCTTCAAGTTCAGCTCTGGAATGAATCCTACAACAATCGTCTGTGTTCACTTCGACTTTCTTTATAGGATGTGAACTGTGACTAAGAGATTGATGTCACAATGATGATATATTCGCCGAGGCCACAGCCTCAGATCATGGTCGAAAAATTTATTGTTTTTAAATACTTAACCAATCTTTTAAATGTCACTATTTAAACTAATTTTTTTGGATTTCATTCGAGGGCCGAATTTGTTGATATTTTATTTGATTTTAAACAATAAAGAGTCTAGAAAAACATATGGAACATATTTAAAATCTAATAAATAGACATTCAACACGTCAATTAAGTCACACATGATGTCATCAATATTTTATCTGTATAATCTATATAAATAGAATTTTAAATAATACCGGTATATACCAAGTTTTTTCAAAGGACCAAATTAGTTTGGTACAACAAAAATTAGAAACTCGATACTAGTAAAAATACAGTACTTTAATATAACCATGACCTGTTGAAAAAACAATCAATTATCTTATGAGAATAATCATAACTCCCTTTTTGTATATACAATATTGAAAACAAAAGTGAAAAAATATTCTTTAGTACTGTAAAGCTTTTCATCAAAATTAAATTCATTTTTTTACTTTAATTAGTTTTCGCTATGATGGTTTTATTCACTGTTTTGTATTTTCTTTCTCAAATCCTAATTATGTTGTTTGTACCTATATTCGTCTTACTCAAGATTTAAAGTTGAGACAATGTTTTTGATAAAAACCTCGAAAATAAGTCATATCATTATTACTATATATTTTCATAATTTTATGATAGGTTCATTATAACAGATGAATCATGCCTACTATTTTCGTCTTTTTAAAGGCAAGAGAAAATATGTATAAAGGATAAAATATTTGCATTTTAAAAGTTACCAATATATCAAGGAAATGTTTACAGACAAAAGTTTATATTTTGACTCTTTCCTTTAACTGTCTGCATATGTCATGCATCAACAAAAATCTTGAATAAAAATGAAGTAAAGAAAAATCCCAATTATTATTTTTACTTCATATACAAGGTTGGGCAGCTAAAAGTAGACTTTATGTTAATGTTAATGTTCAGCTTTTAATAGAAAGGTTTAGTGATTATTCTTTGACATTCCTGTTCAGACATCTTTTTTGTATAATCAAGCTTTTATAAAAATTTCGTCATCTTGTCCTCATGAGGGAGCAAAAAGCCATAAGGCAGCGCATCTCAAATATCGTAGATGTTGAAGTTAAGGTGATGAGGATTATGGATATTGTGAAATCCTTTAAGAGCCCGATTTTCAAGCCTGTCAAGATGAAGAGATTTAGAAAAACCTCTCCAGCAAAGGAAGAAGATGAGGACCAATTTAAAGAGGAATTTGGAATTCCTTGGATAAGAAGATCAAGAAATACCTCACCAAAAGGATGAATCGCCTCGCCAACGACTTCTCCGTGGCAAGTGAAGGGCCATGAAAGAACTTGTAATTGTCCTTATACACGAGGATCCTACGTCACCTTATGAAAGAGGTCATAAAGGACAATATTTCATAGACATATTTCGGTCCATTTTAGGGTCTTTATTCAAATTTGTTAGATGATTTAAGACATCCCAGAGTTTTAGCTGTGTTTTATTACTTTCATTCGATTTAATATACTTATAATTGACCATAAATGACCTTTCAAATAATATCTGTCAATTCATCATGCTTTTTTATTTAAAAATCGATTTTGGCTACTTCAAGCAGGATTTGCAGCGCCTCCATAAGATTAATAAAAATAATTTGTGTATATAAATTGACAATAATTAATGGAAGAGTGCAATCCACTCCACACTCAATCTTGATACAAATCATTATATCTATCCTTTGTCCTTTATGGACCACATAGTATGTAAAAAAAATATTTTGATTAGGTTTTGTAAAATCAAAAACAGAGTGATAGTGATCGGTTCGGGACTTAAGTAAATTTTTAGTACACTCAGAACCATATTTATGGAATTAAACTGGAATAGGACTTGTAACCTTGCACAATCAAACTTGACCAGGAGACATTTTGACTCACATTTGTCATACCTATGACCAACTATAAATATCTATCTTATCCTATGACTAAATATATTGCAGAAATATATTTACAGATACATAAAATGAGGTACTTGAAATATTTATGTCCAGGTTCAGTTTTGCTGCTGTATTATTATGTACACATAAGTTTGAAAGATCATAAATTATTTAGTAAAATTCATCCTATTAAAGAACAATTAATTGAACAAAATATAATACCAACAATTTTTAATGGAGATATATAAGGGTTTAGGTTTATCTTTATACCATCAAACATTAATATGTTATAGAGATAATATCGATTATAGTAGCATATGTATTTGTCATTTTATTCTAGTTAATGCTAAATTAAATATCTATATGTTGTCATTCCTTTTAAAATACTATATGTTTTTCTTAATAAGAAAATAAATGCATTTTATCTGTCTCGCAAATGTATTGATGGATTTTATATTGAATTCAATACATGCAAATATATGTATTAATAAAGAAACACTTATTTTAATCAAAATGTTCAAAATGAAATATGCATTTATTCATTGAATTAAAAGAAGAATGCTACGTACTATAAAAACATTTATAATTTAGCAACTTTAAACACGTATTTAAAATAATATATGGAGAAAATTGTGTAAAAACATAATAATTAATGTTTGAATTTAGAACTATATTTAATTTGATCACCTTCTGCATGCAATCATTCACTCAAAACAATGTAAAACGACTTATATGCATTTACTTAATGAAATATGGCAGTCAAATGTTACTGCCACTAATTCAAAGAGGAGCAAGTGGTATAATGAAGTCTGAAAACTTTTTTTTAAAACATGTTTGAGCCTTCACCTCTAATTTCAGGTACATAGCAATAATTTTCGCGATTCAGTTCCTCTAGTTGCCGAAAAATTCATTATTCCTTATTAGTACTCTGAACTATGAACAAATTCTTTTGAGAGGTAAAAGGGATTTCCCAATCGTGTCAATGAAATATGATAAGGTATGACAACTGTCATATTTTGGACTCCAAAAAAATATTTTAGTTAATAAAATTAATTGAAAATATATTTGTTCCATGGAATTTATTATGTTTTTAGCTGAACTGACACAATTGGTATAAAAATAGATCTAAAATCATATGTTTGTACCACAAAATCAGATTAAGAAAGTCGTAATAAATATTGTTGTACAGGTGGACAAAGGCCATGTTTAGTTCGGATTCAAATAAAGTACGATTTTTTATTTTAAAAATCATCTTGATAAATATCTGGTATATCCACGGAATCAATTACCCAGACTCTTTCGGAGTATTGCTATAGATTTAAATAAAAAATCATAAAACCTGCCAGTTTTGTTTTAATAAAAAAACGAAAATGAACGGAGTTACGCTAACAATTTGAAAAATGTTTGTGAGAAGATCAGCATAACTGACTTGACATTTAATTTTATTGTCTACAATCAGCTATAAGATGATTAAAATAAACATAAATCCCATTCCGTATATAGTAATGTCATTTGTAAGAAGGACTCCGATGTCCATCCTCAAATCTACTCCGAGTCCGATTGGGACAGCAGTTATTACTCTACAACAAATCTTTTGTCTTTCACGCAATAATGATTACTTTATATCCATATCTTCGAGACAATATAGCAGCTTGAGAAAATAAAGAACACTTTTCTTATTTCAATTACCAAAAATAGCACAATCTTTCACTCGCAATTTTTTTTAACTTATAGATATTCCTGTATTCATATTTTAAAAAAATAACTAAATATTATTCTTAAACAAATGCAATTTCATCCATAGACATCACTTGTGACAGGTAAAGTTAATGGTTTACCATTCTGCACACTCAGGTTTCTCTCAATAGATCCTATTTCCCGGGATTTCTCAGAATTTTATACGTGAAAAATAAATAAGGAAGTTAAAAACATTATATACCCTTAATTACATAATTTAGTTCAAATGCATTGTGCTCCGTGAGAAGTAATTTATACACGCTCATAAAACTATGCTTCTATTATTTTGAATGTTTTCACCAAAGAATGGAAAACAAACAAACAATGTCTTAATGTCTACTATATGTATGTACATAGATAATTAGTTATTTCTTGACTGATAATAAAAGAAAAAGTGTTAAAAAAAAGTAAACAAATTTTTCCCGAAAAACTTTTCATTGATTGTAAACACGTTAACAGAAGGGTTTGAATATTCCTGTACAATACTATTTTTATTTTTCTGTTTGGGGTCTCAATTTATTCCTTTAGAAATTACTAAAAAGTTATTTTTAGCCTCAATTTATCAACACGATATGAAATTACAAATTGAAATATTTTAGTTCATAAAAATGTAAGATTTTAAATGTATATATCTTACAAAAAGATATTGTAATTATTTTAAGAATTGGAGCGAGACATTCTTGATTCTTGTTGAACTAAAATACTAGTAAAAAGCCAAGATTTTATCAAAAAGTTACTTGGTATTATTGGAACTAAGAATAATATTTCTATGCAATAGTCCTGAGAAATATCTAAAAACATGCTAAATTCAAAGTAATTTTCAAATTTGTGAAAAAAGCAAGGCAATTCAGCTGTTTATAGCATGAAAGTTTAAGGGAGTCTGTTCTCAAACTTTTTCATTTGCATCCAAATCTTGATGTACCACTACTATATAAAAATTTGACTACTCATGACAGAATCTGATACAATTTTTTTTTAGATAACGTTATCGATGTGATGTTGTGTAAAAGTTGTGATGTAAGTACAAACTACAAATTGTACCAGTTACAATTTATTCGTCTTAAAATGCTTTTTTGAGTTACATTTTTGTAATTCTAATTACCAACTATTCATTGACAATATCATTTAATTTTAAGATAACATGGTTGTTATTTATTTATGAGTAAAATAATGGTGAGCATTTCAACTTTACAATGTTCCACATAATGCTTATATAGTTTTAATTTCGATTTAAATAGTAAAAATTAGACCATTAGTAGGTAAATTTCAAATATTTTATTTCTTATAAATTTATGGAAAAAAAATCAAAAATTTACAACTATTCACACAAAATTAAATTCTGGATTTTTTTTTTAAATTCACTGAATAAAGTTCTGACAAAAAATTGAAAAAATTAGATTTCATATATCAAATTTAAAAAAATTAAATTTCATATATTAAATTTTTTTTAAATAATTTCATATATTAAATTTAAAAGAAAAATTTCAAATATTTTGTTTTGTTTCGAAAAAAACTTCAAAAATCAAATCTATTTACAAAATTCAAAGCTGTTGGCATAGAATTAATTTTTTTGGAAAAAAAATCCGAAATTAAACTTCAAATTTTTCAAAAATTCAATAATTTGGGGGGGGGGGCTACAGCCAACCCGCGGCTGACGCCCCCAATTATATTCTAGGAGTAGTTCGTAATAAATTTAATCTGGGTGTGCAAAGAACAAAACAAGTTTTTGAAAACATTCATGCCTGTCTCCTGAATTTGTGACATAAATATGCAATGCATGCATATCGATAATAATGATAATGGTATGATAAATTTATGGTTTTGAGTGGAATAAATGCATCAAATATATGAATATCTAAAAATAAGCACATTTACATCATGATTGCATAATATGGAGCTATGAATAGAATTTTAAGTGAGTTTGAGTTTACAAGAATAACTCCTTGATTTTACAGTAGGGGTTTGATTATTATTAATAACCCATAAAAACCTTAGTTCTACGTTGAGAAAAGGTATGGAAACTTATTTTTGATACTGTTTGTATTGTTTATGTAGTGCATCAATTTTAGGGAAAACTTATAAATCAATTAATAAGACTTGGTTCGATAGCTGTTACAGTCATTTACAAAAGTATTGGACCATAATTCTTTACTTATTATTACGTCTAATGCAGATTCCAATCTTATTATCTTGTTTAAGTTACAGTTTTATTGATATAAAAGGATTTCAAACTTGTTTTGGTATTACCACTGATACGGAATGTGCTCATATTGTTGCTCTGCATAAAAGTGGATTGTCTCCGCGTGGTATTTCTAAGCATCTTAGGGTCAGATAACATTCAATGAGCCATATCAAAATTTAATAAGGATGTACCTATGGGAACCACAAGAAGCAATTTTCTTAGCAATGACACTTCTGTCAGTATTAGGATTAAAATCTTATAAATCTGTTGTTATTAAAAAAAGTGATGGTTTCTGAAAAAAAAACAGATTTTTTAAACAGTAGTCCGATATTTATGCAAATGACTACACGTTATTTTAAATCAATATTTTATGTCAAAGATCATAATTAGAAGTTTATAATGATCAATTATGTACTTTTTGCAAATCAATGCAGGTTTTATATTGATTGGCTACAACTTACAAAAAAGGAATATGTGCTAAAGTTGTAATAAATTGCGTAGCACAAATTGATCAGAACCATCTTCCTATTTTTGAATAATAAATGTTATGCTATGGAATACAGTAACTATTCACATTAGTCATCTTATTTCTTTTATTTTGTTACTCTATACAAAATAACTTTCCTTGCACGAAATGATATAATGTGAATTTCATCCTAAACACATTAATAATATAAAAACTGATGCAGGCCAACGACCCATTTATAGAACACATAATATAATTAAATGCTGTACTTACTTAATTGATAAATTAATTAGTAGTCGAACACTATATAATTTTCCTGGATAAATAAAATAAATGATGATAAAAAGTGGAAAGTATAGTATTAGAAAGCAATAAAGGCATTTATCTAAAGACACACTGACTTTACCACGGTCCACCATCAATTAATGTTAATAAAAATAATTAAATATGTACAATCGACTAATTTTTGCATTCAATATAACATAAAGATCATAAATCACATAGAAAAGTTTAATATTTATAGGTTTTATCTGGTTATCATTGTGCGGTAATGGGAGAATCAAAAAAGCAAAAGTTGATGATTGGTATAACAGGATTGCTATTGGTTCCGAAAGAGTCATTAGAGAAATATTGTGAGAGTTGATGGAAGGATATCTTAATTAAAGTTTGGGTTTTTTTGGTAAACGGAATTCTGTAGAATTATATAAATGGTGGGTTAAAGTGTCTAGGTATATGATCATCAGATACCAGGAAAGGTGTTATTTGATTAATACAGTAGGATGACGGTCATGAAAGTTGAAATATACTAACCTTGAAACACAAGCGAAAGAAAAACTTCAATTATTCAACGATTAGAAATAAATCAAACGTCTTCCACTTAAGAGATAGTTGTTATTATAGTTTCATATATGTAGTAAATCTGGGAGGGAGGTCGATTTAGGGGCAAATAATGTTATATTCACGAAGCAATACTACACTGCTTAGACATATACGAGGTTTGTTCAAATATATTTGTGATTTTTCAAATTTTGCAGGCAAAGTTCATTTGGTATGCTCAATTTTTTTATTTTAGTACACTCGCCACGAACATATACATATTTGCTGTTTTGTTTATATAATATGATTAGTTTGTTTGCAAGAGGAATAACAGTTATAAGTATTTGTTCATTTTTTTTGCTATTGAAAAGATTAATCAAAGAATTTGCATAAAATTTTGTGTAAAAAAATGAAATTAAGTGCTCCAATACACTGGAAATGTTTAACATTGGCATATGTTTTGACTAAAAATTTTTACAAGTGGTACAAATTCTTCTAAGATGGACGGGAAGATTCCAATGAAGAACATCGGTCTGGAGGCCCAACACGTCAACAACAGATGAAAACGTTGAAGCTGGAAGAAAATTGTTTTGAAAACCGTTGAATAACTAAAATTAGCAGATTTACATCATGATTGCATAATACGGAGCTATGAATAGAATTTTAAGTGATTTTGATTTTACAAGAATAACTTCTTGATTTTACAGTAGGGGTTTGATTATTATTAATAACCCATAAGAACCTTATCACTCTCAGAGAAGATGCTGAGTATATTGATTTATCGGTTGGCTCATACTAGAATTTTTTTTTTTTGAAAGATTTGCCCGTGAAATGAGTGTCAGTTGACACAGGTGTATTATATCAAAGGGGGATTACTTTTAAGTGGACAACATAAATATTGATGAAAAAATTTTAAAAAAATTCCTAAAAATACGAAGTTTGAACACTCCTCGTACGTACGAAGGGTTCTCTCTCGCGATGCTGTTTTCCCAAAATGTCTCGGAGTTTTACATCTACTGGAAATCCGTGTAATATTTATTTTCTCAGTACATGAAATATTAATTATTTTATAATATAAGCTTCATGTAATAATAAAATTAATTTAATCAAGCTTGAAACATTTAATCCGCTTTTTTTTTAACCATTTATACTTTGCAATTGATCCAAAATATGCATGAATAATAAATATTGCCTTACAAGGCACCAAAATGTTTCGAATTTTATAACTTTAATTCCAAAAAGTGGGATCCGCAAGCTGTAATGAAAATTAAGAAAATACATAAATATGAGTAAAATTATTTTAAAACCTATTATTTTATTTTAAAATATAAAAAAATATCTTAAGCTTCACGGTATTTATGGTTTACTTCTGGGATCCCAAAGTATTAAAAAAATTCTTACCAGGATCCCGATTGAAGAAAATTTACATATTATAATGTGAATAATACGTAAATTCCCTCTCATTTCATAATTATTATGTTTTTTTATAATGGTATATGTTTGGACTATTCCATTGGCGGCTTTCATGCTAAATCTAGCAATCAGCAATTGACAATGATCTGATATCTAAATGGAAGGAAAGTTATTCTTCCAACAACCGCACAAACATTTCATTATTCGTTCTTTATAAAGTACAAATAAATAAATAGCACAAATATTTATATTCTCTTAATTTATTGGTATGATACTCTATTGACATTATCAAAGATGATAAAAAAATGTATTTATATCTAGTTATCGAGTGGTATCCAAAATTTATTTATCTTATCCTTTTATATGAAGAAACAAACAGAACCATTAATTTACTGCTTCTTCTTTATATAAATATATATTGTTCATTTGACCGAATTTAAGCCTATTGTGTAAGTATTTGTAGAATAAATATGTATACCATTAACGTTTGCCTTTCGTTACTAACTTTTTCTACAAAAAGTATGCACACACACATATGTATATTATCATCATTTGTTTCCTTTTCATTTATTCGTTTTAAATATTTATAAAAATTTAGCAAGAAGTGCAAGAATATTTAGCGCTTCAGAATCGCATAAATCGTCTTGATTTTTAACTATCCTTTGTCTTATTTTAAATGATGGGCAATACTATTTTTTTGTGATGATTCGTATTTATATCTATTAATACTGGTAAGTATACCAGAAACAAATAAAAAACTCAAGATTTTTTAAAGTGGAGTACATTTTATGAATGCCAAAGTATTTCCTTATATTTGCTACTTAACTAGTATTACTGAAGCAAATTATCCTTAAATTTTGTATTGAATAAAATTCAATTGCTATCAATAAACAATTAATTGTCTTCAATATATATATTCCTAAAAATATGTTATCCATTCTGAAGTGCACGATTCTCGAAAGTTATTTTTAGTGAAATCGGACTTGTTTTTATAATTTATAATATATATCGGGTAAAAAAAAGAAGGTTGAACACTATTAGTCTTATTATTCTTGTTGTATGTATGTCCAAAATAAGTTCATTTTTACTTAGTATTTTCCTAGCCAATCATTAATTTGTCCATTTAATGAACTATTAATTTTTCTATTTGTGGGCGGCATGTCATGTTTATTTCATTTTTATGTCAATGGACGACGGACTATTCTGTGAAAAAAATATTATGTCCCACTATTCAACGTAAGACTATTCTGCGTAAATACAATTTATCATAATAATATTCAGTGACAATACTAATCATAACCATCATTGTTAATTTTGTTATTGTATCAATATATTGATATATAAAGTCAATGTAATACATGATAAATAAACAAAATGTATACTTGATTTGAACATTCAAATGTTAAGACTAACTTAAAATACATTTTATAGCTTAAAATTTAAAAAGAAATACTCTAATTTTACAGTATTTGTTAGGTACTAACGGGATCCTGTTATTTCCTTGGATATCGGTCAAAGACAATTTCCTGGGAAATGTGAAATTCTAGTCTCTATCAATGAGGTTGTATTGTATAATATCATCAATAAGAAAAATGTGATCATTTCCTTATCGTGTAAGCCTAATTCTTAATCAGAAATTCATTTCAAAATACATTTTTAACCTAATTATTTAATCAAGATAATAATACAATTTGGAAAAAAATAACGAAAATGGGTAATATGCAGTACTGGGTTTTATAAGTTTAGATTAATAACTTATTCAATGTTAGTTTGTATTGAGTTGTTTATTAAATAATAGTAACTCAGAAAAAAACTTTTTCAATACAATAGTCAACATCCCCCCTCTGAAACATAGTTATACTCTTTAATTGCATTGTAAAATTATATAGTTCATGAAAAAAGAAATCATTAACTTTTTGTATCGTCATCAACTCATGGAAATTAAAACGTTTTTCAAACGATTTTGATTTAATCGTATAGCGATAATGTATAAATCCAATCATCCTCTTTCATGAAGGGAGAAGAGAAGTTCATTACACAAAGACGCATTAAATGTAAATATACTCCTCAAATGAGTTGTTATATTAGTCAACCTATTTTTATCATCTTCTTTCATTCATTCATTATATTCTTTCAATGTATTAATTCGATTTATATAGTGATAAATTGTTGTATTATTCTTAGAAATATATATCTATATAATATAAATATAGGTCACATCAATATGAGAAAAGCTCAATAAAATGTTTTAGATCTTTAGACGTCACTATAGCTAAGTAAATGATCCATATTCAATTTCTAAAACAAAACTATACTGCAGTTGGTGAAAGAATGCGTGAAATGAGATGCTATGTAAAAATACTTTCTTATATTGAATTTTTTATTCTTTTTAAATTCAATTGATGGTTGTAAAAAATCTACTTTTATTATTATTATTTTATTAAAAAATCAATCTTTTGAAAATAGTTCTGTTAACTCATAAATGTATATAGATCATATTCAATGAAATACTGTTTTGTAATATATTAATATAGAAAATTTGCTATTGAGTCAATTTACACTTTTCCCGAGTCAAAGTCCTCATGTTATGGCCCCTTTATATTAAAACTGTACCAACTTGAGTCTGGAAACGAGTCATTTTTAATAAAGCCCTAGTCTCGAGCCAATATGGACTTAAATACTCAAATACAAATCTGACATATGGTTCTGATTCCAAGCCTATTAGGTCTGGAGTCCATTTCAAATACGATTCCAAGTCAATTCTGGATTTGAGCTCAAATTATTTTTTAAATTCAGTTCTGTTATTTAGTACACAATATTTTGGGGTTGCTTCAGAGTTTGATTTTCATATTTTAAAATCCTTCTTTTGAATCAACATCCTATTTCTATATGGTTTAAATGTTCATTAAAGTTACCATTTTTTCTTAGAATAACAGATTTTTTGACTTAAATATCAAATATGAAATTGCTTTTCCATACTAACTTGATAATTCCATCCTGGGACGTCCACAGGATTTAACTTGTGGGGGGCTTAATTTTTATACAAGAGACAAAATAATTTTTTGAAAAAATTTAAACTAATAAGTTCAAACAAAAATTTTGATAGTAAAGACACAAAAATCTCAATGGGGGTCCCTCTGCTATTAAACCTAACTCCTAGTGTTGTTTAGTATACAGGTACTGAGGTGCAGTACGTCATAAATAATGGTCCAGTTTATTATGCAGCGTTTTTACAACGATCTTGTCCTTCTTTTATTCGGATTCAAAAAGATCTTTTTAGTTTAAATAGATCACCAATCTCTTTCGGTTACCGGCCCAAAACGGAGTCAAAGTGGATTGCCGTTTATTTAGCCTCCAAATTTCTGAGCAAGAAAATCGTACATACTTTTTATTATTATTATATAATCGGCCAAACACGTAAAATTTTCAGTTGATTAAAATTACAAAAAAATAAATTATAAAGAATAGAGTTCTCTCTAGTTATTGAAAAACTGATCAAAGATTTAAAAGTTGTTAAAAGATGGGGAGGAGTCCCCTTTATACGATAGAGATATAAATTGTAGTATAGTTTAAAAGTCCAATTAGTCCAAAAATATTGTTATTGTCGCAACTCTACTTTTTCATGTCCTTAAGAAATACCTTTACCAAATGCAATACATTTAGTTTATGCATATAGAATATAATTGTCATCTCAAATCATGGATTACTATATAGCCATGCTACTAAATCTTTTTATTTCCTATTATTGTACATATTCAGAATTAAAAGGTTATAATCCCAAATGTTATATGCTTACATTTTTGAAATATCAAAATTCATAGAAGTACATCATTGATATATGATTAAACCTATCCTTTACATTAATTAATAAAAGTAATGAGTGGATGTTACATATTTGGATACCTTTTTGTAGATGTTAATCATCGCCATTCCTTTCCAGTCATCTTTTCAATGTAGGATAAGCCACTTTTTGATGCCTCAGATGTTGATAAAAATAAATACCTGTCCAAGAGTATAATATATTTAATCATGATTGTGATATGATACGGATTTATTGTGGGTTGATATGTACATTGTGCAATGTACATAGAATCCTACATATTACGTTTCAAATGATCTCATAAAAACTATTACTACGCAAGTCCTTCTTACACATAAGATGTAAATCATGACTATGCAAAATATGACAGAATCCTTATCTTCATCTCTTGTATCCCACTAAATCATATCCAAAGTAGTAACCATGTCTTTTTAGAAGGATATGTAGAGATAAATTTAGGTTTTAAGGGTTCGTAACAAAAGCATAAAATATTTAGTTACGTCGTTATGAGTGGGACATTCAATGTTTTTTCCACGACCTTTCTATTATTTATGGTGAATAAATGAATGTCTAAAATACATGCTTCATTCAATTTTTTTTTAAGGGAGCTCCTTTTGAACTTGTAACATGATGTTTAATATATTTAAGGTAAAAAAATATGTACAAGGTTTTACCATACTTTTTCATAGATAAAAAACGGTGTTAAGTAATTTGTTGCATAACTCAATAGCTATCAAATTATGTATGAAATACAGGATTTTCAAAAGGATTTTGACCAATTTTATAATGAAAAGGAGCTCAGAACTCAGAGCTGAATTGAGTTACAGATTTGAAATTTCCTTTTTGAGTTAAAAAAAAGTTTTTTTCCACCCCAAATTTTATTCCAATCGTAGGTCAAAAAAGAAATACAAAAGAGTAAATTTTTTCATGGAATTACCCAATTCAAACCTGTTCAGACACAAAGGAACTTTATTTATCGATGAAACCCAACTTCTTTTATTATACGGTGTTCCTTTTAGGGATATTTGTAGCTATAATTATTTTTTACATTCATTTGTCCTAAAGTATGTGAATTAGTTTGTAAAGAGCCAAGTTCCTTTTTTTTTTCCGCTCACTGATTAGTTCATATTAACACCTTATATAACACACCCAAATTATATTATGATATCAACAAGTCATGCAGGCACCTTAGTTCATGATTTTTAATATTTCATTTATCACTAAAGACATTACAATTCCCTTTGTTTCTCGTTGATAATGGATCGTTACGTAATACAGATATATCGAATTCAAAATTCTCCCTGGGCAACATTTATACATAAATCAATTGTAATTTTTACAATCGGTATATTTCTATTTAAAATATTCATCTTATAAATCTTGTTACCACCGAGACTTTGTTTACCGACCTTTACTCATATTTTGAAGCCGTTTTTTATTATTTTGGATATATTCTTTGACGTAGTTCATATTAGATCGTACGTAATGTTCTATTGTGACTTGAACTCTGAAGTAATTGTATCCCAGTAATATTTCAGATTGAGAGGGTCAAATTAAGGAATTAACAAATGATTGTCTATTGTTGAAGGACAAGATAAAGAACCTTTTGTAGGTCGGGAGTTGCAAACCACCTATCTACATATGTAATAGGCTAATTAATTTGTGACTGCGATACCTATAAAAGGTTCGTAAACTTATTAACTACTATTGTGTCCCTAGAATTCAATTATAATAAGCTGTAAAAATGGACACATTATGACGTGGTCAAGATAAATTGTAGAATCTACATTGGCCACGGGCATTCTAAGGTGTATGTCCTAAAAATTAAGCATTGTACATATATCATTTATGTATAAAAAATAAGTAAAATTTTTGGCCTCCCCTGACATATACATATAACGCAGGGTTCATCTAAACGTTCGCAAAACTAGAAAAAAAGTGATGCAGTATTATGACTTTAATTCTTAAAATGATTAGTTCAGAACACACGTTCACAACGTCGCCGGAAATGTCTCACTGCCTTCTGGACCGCCCTTGTAGATAAGTTCGGAATGTGTTTTTTTAACCCAGCTATTAGGGATCTTGCCGTGCTGTGGGGACATTAATTAGAAACCTGTTCAACATTGCTCGAGACAAAATAGTCTAGTCTCAATTACAGCGAATTAGGAGGCCAAGAACTCGACAAGACGTCACATTCTCAAAATCAAGAAAATCGATTTTTCTTTTGCTGGTATGACCGTGTGTTTCGACTTGCTGCCAGATTCCAAAGTTGTTATTTCATGATGCTGCAGATCCAGGGAAAGACGTTGATTCGCATAACGTTGATGTAGACCTTGGCATTGACCTTCAGACCCTTGTCAATGATATATAAGAATGATAGTGATTTAAATAACGTGACCCTCACTTCTAACAACACTAATGACCATAGCTTACTATGCTATGGGTACTGGCTTTCATGATCCTTGGGACGTTATAAGGGTTTTTTGCCAACCCTCTATGTTTCTCGAGTTATGCTTCTGGGTTTGACGTAAATTTTACATTTCTGAGAAGAGCAAGACAGTATATTTGAAGGAAGGCTTTGTTTTAGCTTGATCAAGGCTTTGGTTCTGGTGAACCTTTTCTTTCTGTTGGACGGATTAGAAGCTGTTCTTTGCGATGTGCATAGCTGTGGTACCGTAATTATTCATTGATGACACGATGGACAGTTGAAAAAGAGGCTAAGTCGATGTTGATAGCGATTGCAACATTGATTGGCCGGGATTCTTCTCATTTTTTTTTTGTTTGTTTATTTTTCTCAACAAGGTAAGAGTTCGGACGATTTTGGACGTTTCCAGATCACAAGGTTTCAGGAAAATTATAGTCCTCGCCATTCTGATCTACAAATTTCCTGAATTTTTGGACGAATCGAGGGATGTAACCGACCGCATTAGCCAAAATTACGTGGTCTATTTCACCATTTAAATTGACAAAATACACAAAAGTGTATCACGTTTTTGTTCCTGATTAAGAGAAGAGGGGGGTTTGTTGTCGTAAGGAAGTATAATGAGCAACTGATGTGTGAGTGTAGCATTTGTATCGGACTAACTCTCCATTAGTGAGTGCTTAAAACGGATTTGTAGGAGATGGGATGAGACCAAAGAAAAATTGCGAACGTTAAAAAGAACTACCCTTAATAGAAACTTGGTTTTTTTCTTTTTTTAAATAAGGTTTCATGACGAGTATGTCAAACAAAAAGTAAATCAAAGGACAAATTACAACAAAATTTGACCAACCGCTCTAAAACAAAATTGATATACGATAAGGGAAATAGTTAACTATTGCTTTTGAGGTAGATTAACTAATGAGGATTTACCATAAAATGTTGCTTCTTATGATTTTGTCCCTCCTTTTAGTCCTTATTATTTTTAAAAACTTCTTTTTATCAAATGCCTCCAGTGTTTAACACTACGTCATAGAAGGGACAAATAGAAGTATATTAAAATAGATCCTAATTCATCAAGCAAGACAAAAATAACTCATTAAAAATAATAACCATTTTATTTCGATACTAATTTTCATAATGTTTTCTTGCAATTGTTTAAACTAACTAAGTAAGATGTATGCCAAACAATCACGTAAGCTCCTTAGAGAATGGTAACATATTTTCAAACATTTCAGCTCTTCTCTTGAGCTTTAAAGTCGTAAATGCATTCTGTAAGAGCCTACACGTATGCATATTTCCTTTATTATTTCACTAAACTTTTTCTCTTGTGAGTTTTAGACCTCCATCGTTAGATAGATAATAAAAATGGTAATGATTCTCAATGGTACAAAATGTATTTATGTATGTAAAGACCTAGATAACAATGTCTATTCTATAGGGAAATATATTATTTTAAACGAAATTGTGTCTGTAGGTTTGTAATTGAACCTATGATGGTATTTATTTATGTAATCACACTCTAATTATAATATAATTTCTTAGTTCATATTTTATTTGAGATAAATTAAAAACGAAGTGAAAAAATTAAAATATTAAAAATACCTCATATCACAGTAATTAATATTATTATATATTAATATAAAATATTTTTTAAATCAATCGTTTTGCCCTCAAAGTACTTTTCCTTATGAAAAGATAAAAAACAGTTCCTTTTACAGAAAATAATCCCTTTTCATATTTTTTTTATTAAAACAATATATGTTTTATAATACAACAAACGTTAACATTGGTATAAATTTGAAGATATCGTTATCCAGAAAAATAATTGAAATTTTTAAGCTAGGATTAAAAGACAATAAAAGTAAACTGCGGTTTTATGACCATGAGGAAATTTGAGTTTCATTGCAAAACCGGTAAAAAAACCTGTTGTAATTGATAATTTGCTCTTTTTGGAGCAAATTATAAAAAAATTGCATTGTACGTAGATTTTGTAATTATTAAAAAAAATATAGAGATATTTAAATTAATAAAATAATTCTTCCGTTTAGAGTATATATATTATTGGGCATTAAACCCTTCAATCTAGTAAATACTACTAGTAATTGCAGTCACTGATAAGTAGAACTAGCTTAACCACTGCTGTGACCAATTTGTTAAATAGGATCTACATTATATGTCAAGTAGTGGCTCCTTTACCTAGGCAAAATACCTTAGTATAATGAGTTGGCTATATTTACTTATGTTTTTCCCCCGTTTCTGAAAAACTTACTCTTTATTATTATCCATGTTGAATTACTTTGACTTCAGCAGTCAATATAAAACTAGTCAAGGACTGATACAGCTGTATCCCAAATCCATAATCTCAATGATGATACTACAGGACTATATTTGACTATCCTAGGTTGTAAGCCAAAACTTTTCTGCCAAGGTTTTGTTGGATATTTTTTCCATTAAGATAAAAGTTCATGAGGGTGTTCATTTGTAGAATGAAGGTGAAATCAGCAACTTCTATCTAATAGGTACAATTATATTTTTTTTTGTTAATGCTTTGCCAATCCTATGTCTTTTTATCACTTCATTGTTGAATTTATACATTACTAATATACATAGTTGTATGTGGTCTGCCTTTTTTTATAATTTAATATGAGGCGCTAAGCATTCACAAGTTCGTTACTAAACCTCATCTAAGTTCACATTAATTATTATATATATTATATGATTTAGTCAATTCATATGTCATAAAACTCTACACTGGATAGAATTGTATCAAATCTGAGTTGACCTAAACGCCTGCAAGATTTCATTCATTTTTACATATCGTTTTTATACAAATCTAATCATGTATACTCCCTTTTCTTTTTTAATATGACGTGCAGGATCGATTGCATTGTTATTTCTTTGGTCAAGTATCTACACATTTCTAAAATACAATCAAAAATTATTCGAAGGATTCCAAGCAAATTTCCAGGTATGCATCCATACAAAGAAATTTTGATTAATTAATATAGATATATTTTTGTGTGAGTTAGCAAAATTCTTAATTTGGTTAAAAAGTGTTATGTATCATCATTATTTTATTTATGATGTAGAGATTAGTTTTAGCAAACAATGTACCTTTTACCTTTAGCGTCTACTTATATACATATTTTATTATTATTTACATCTACTACATAGTAATCACTAACAAATATATTATTCAGTGTATGATTGTACCCCCAATACCATAGTTTCATTTACAAACTCTTCCCCCGGTCTGTTACTTTCCATAATTAGATAGTCTTCTTGAAACGCTAAAAAAACCAATAAAGCAAATATGTGAGGGTCTCAAAATGACATCAAAATTGACTTTTTGTCACTTTACTTAAGCAATAATTTGGTAGAATGAATTGATTAATTGATACACTTCATTAGTAATTAATTGAACTCTTTATCATTCAAGATTAGTTATTTTTGATTAATATGATTTCACTGATTTTTCTTATTTCAATTTTTGATACTACACTTTGGTGCTAAGTTACGTATAACAGTAAGTCAAATTAGTTTCAAAAATGAGTCTTTGTTAAATGGTAAGTGAAATTAGTTTTAAATAATCGATACCCTATCAACACCGTAGAGGTAGAGTGAGTGAGTTGAATCCTCATTTCAATTGCAGATATGAACTCATATTACTAATCTTTTAATGGGAAATGAAGGAACAATTATTTTCTTTAATATGGAGCAAAGAGTTCAAATTACACAATGGTAAAGAGTAAAGTAAAAATATTGTATTGTAATGTACGCATATATGCACGTAGGTAAATTATGGATGTTAGAACATTAATATTAATAGAGAAATGAAATAAGTTCACTGATTTCATGACATACAGAAAAACTTACTTAAAAAGTAAGTATTTAAGCATGATTTCTGACTTGGATTTACTGCAAATTTGCTCAAATATACATATATATTTATATGTATATTTGAGCATGTATGATATAAATAGACGTGTATTTGTTTAATCTCCATTCAAATTGAAAATATGTACAGGGTTTATGTATCACATACGAATGAATACTATTTATATTTTTAAGCCTTTTATTTTATGTATTCAAGTTCATTCACAGTTCCTTAATAATGTAATATACGTATATTTCGGTAAATGTCAGAGATAGAAATTTTGACTCGAGACTTGCAACTTGACATGGACTTGGGTTCTTTTTCTGAAGACTTACAACTCGGAAATATCTCACAATCAAAGACTTGTGACTAGAATTGGACTCGAATGCTATGTTATACTGAACTCAAGAAAAACATTAAAACAATGGACTGAAAATGAGCTCAAAAGAAATCTGTGGACAGAATTAAAATTTTAATTTTTTGATTTTCCTTTAAAAGACAGGATGATCAATATAAAGAAGTTGGTTATGGGATAAGTTACCGGAAAAATAATGAATGGATTTGATTTATAGAACATTACTATTTCTAGTTATTATTAATGTTGCTTCAATGTTAAAAGATGGAAGATTTAGCTATTTGCCATGATTTGAAAGGATTTGTACACACTTCACATTGATGTTGATTCATTTCATGATGAAAGTGATTTCATCTATGAAAGTTAAACGCACTCTTAATATATATATATGAGTGGTTTCTTAGTCTATCATATCTATCTTTCCAGTCATTGCTTATAATTTTTATTTTATATTAATAACATTAAGATTAGCGATTCAAAGTAATTATATGATTAGTATATAATTAATTTAATAAAATTTAACGTCAATACATATAAATTTATAGGTTTTTAATTTAAAAACAATTAAGGTTAATCATTGTTCTGTGATTCATAATCTTTTTTTTTTAAATATTTTTGAAGCTAAATTGCTTGCACAACACATAATTGATGGTGTTATTGCTTAAAATTTATATACATCTAAAACCCTGGAAATTATAATAAAGTTATTTTACCTATGCTATGAATGTAGTGTAGAACTTGTATGACCAAATTTTACCATTTTAAATAAATAGTTTACAGTCATTTTGTTGAAAATAATGAAGAAACTAAATATTCAATGAATGGTTCATATATTAGTAATATATTTTTTGACGTATTAAATAAAAAATACTGATTATTAAGTTTTCTGTGGCATAAGTTCAAATGTTCACATATATATTATTCTTAAATTCATAATATATTATTTTAATAAATCAAAAGGAAATGATATCATCACTTGATTGTTGATAATTAAAATAAATCTGTTGTATTTGAATAATGCGTCATGGGACGTGGAATTGTAAATTAAACAATTTGCTTATACCGGTTGCAAGGAAATTAATTACACTTAATTTTACACTTAGTTTTGCTTATATGCTGAGGTATTATGTTGATTTATCATATTGTGGAATGTAATGTAGAATGCAATGGACAAGGATTATGTGAAGAAGGTGTATATTCATGTCTAAAACCGTCTGGCGGCCATTATCTATGCCAATGGTGGCTATCTTGAGTAATTTAATTATATATGAATCAAGAATTAAAATTTTAGTCACATATAAGTTATTCTAAGGAAATAGATCTTGTTAAATGTAGTAGTATAAAGTGTAAAATTAATTTCCCTGCACTCGATACAAGTAACAACTTGTCCATAAATGCCAACGTGTACTTAACATAGATTAATAGTTTAGCCTCTGAGATTCAAGGTACTAACATATTTTTCGAAAACTAACCGTAAATTTATTTCTAAAATAGGCTTTTGTTAATAGCTACTTTTTTAAAGAATATGAATCCTGTCAATGTGTTTGCATATTTAAAAAAAAGAAACTTAGGGAACTGGTCCTATCAAATATGTATACATAGTACTTATATAAGTACAATTGACGATGTCTTTAACTGTAATATCTATATACATACCTATGTATCTATAATATTTCAATACATAATAAAACTCTTATTCACGTCCAATTGATAAGAAATGAATGAATAATTCTAGTCTCAAATATCATGTATGTAGTATATAGGTAGTAGATATATCGGTAATTTGACACAATGCCCTATGTAAAAACTTGATTAACTCTACCTAATCTATGTAAATGCATAGAATTAATAGTTATGTTTCTATCTATCTTCATTGTTGCACATTAATGCAAGTTTATTATACATACTGTAATGAATTTGAAAGGAGTTTTCGTCCGTTTATAAATTTAGTATATGGTTTGAATATACTTAAAGATAAACTATGTGAGACTATATACAATTTTTTGGATTCTTAATACTTTTTTTAAATAGATTACGTAAAGGGTTTTTCATTTTTTTTTTTTTTTCGTTAGGGAAACATTTATTTTCTTCCTTTGACATTTAGAAACTTCATTAGCAATCATCTTCAGTGGTGGAGCTCATTTTTGGCTCAATGGCCTTGTTAATCAGAAAAATATGCGTTATTGGTATGCAATCTGCAAGTACTTTATAATACATCATAGCTCTCGAAAAAATTACTATTTGGTGTGGACTTCAAGCTGGAGGGCCAATTGGCCCATATTTTCTCGTTGATGATGATAATCGCCACATTACTGTATATGGAAATCGCTATCGCACCATGATAACTGATTGTTTTTGGCCCCAATTACAATGTATGGACTTAGAAACACGTTGTTTCAACAGGACTTATCACATATAAAACGTTATAATCGATTTATTGCAAAGCAAATTTGGTGAGTGCGCTATTTTGAGAAATGGATCAATTGATGAGCTGCCTCGATTGTGCGATTTAACGCCTTTTGATATTTTTTTTGGATTCATGTGAAGTCATTGGTCTACACCAATAAACCGACGACGTTAGAAGAGCTCAGAGAAAATATCGAATGCAATGTTGCTGCAATATTGGTCTATTTATTGACAAAAGTAGTGGAAAATTGGGTTCAACAATTGGACTTTAGTAAACGTACTCGTGGTGGTCACGCTAGAGAAATTGAAATTCATACAAAAAATGTACATTTTCATAATTTGTACTGAAAGAATAAACTTGGCAAAAAATTAAATTGTTTTTGTTTTATTAATAAAAAAAGTTGAAGCGATATCAATGAAAAATCTCTTTATATTATATAGATACTTTCCTTCAGCATTTGAACGGTGTAATTTACACAATAATTAATCAATTTAATTACCATTTCATTAGATTATTCAATTACTTCTTCCAATCCTCATGATGTATATAATTGATTTATTCATTATAAGAATGTATTCAGCCTGTCAGAGTATCATTTTTTATAATTAATGAGGAAAGCTTAATATTAAAAATATTTCAGAATGTATTTTCAATGGATTTTTATGTAGAGCATTGCCACAAATGTCCAAAAATATATGTGATATTTGTCTTCAGATCTTTCTTAGTCCCAAGGCCAATTTGTATAGGTACTGCTCTAGTCTGGATCTCGACTACAATAGTTTTTGTCTCATCATGAAAACCATGGCAATAGGAAATTTATTTTTCTCTTGGGTCTCGACTTTATCTCAATCCCTCCAAGTCTTGGCCTCGAGTTAGTTGCCCTTGACCAGAACAATAGTTACCTAGACACTTTTAATGGCTAAGTTAATATGATCTGACGTTAGACAAAAAAGATTTCTTACTATTATTGAAGAATAGTTCCACAATTGGAAAAACTCTAAATACTTTTTTAAACGCCTCAAAATTTGCAAATGATATTTTTGAATCAAAAAGAACATCTTAAAGTCCTAATATTCCACCCAAATGTTGAGGTACGGGACCATTCATTTCATTTCAGAGTAAACTCAAGTATGGAGAATTTAACAGACGTTGTTGAAATACACAAAGTAGTTTTCCATAAATTTATCTGTTTGTATTATTAAAAAAATTGGGTTAATGCATATTAACAAGATGACCAACGTCCAGAATTATGGCATCATTTGGATACACTTTATTTTAAACTTTTAATTGGGTAATTGGATATACTTCAATTCCTTGATCCAACCTAAAATATAGATCATACATAACGTCATATAGTGCTTTAGAAACAAATGTTAGGAAATATAAGGATTTTACCTCTCATTATAATAACCTTTAACAGAAAACAAATAAATTTTCTTGAAAATGTAATTAGTATTAAATTTCTTACTAAATTGATGAAACAACATATAATTAGGAAATTACTCCCTCTTTAATTTCTGGGAAATTAATAAATGAATACACAATAAAAACCAATTTATAAGCTTCAGCATGCTTAATAGCTCACATTTATAAAAGTAAAAGTAAATATGCTTATTTTTATTCTTCCTCAGTGAGTTATTATAACATTTGAATCCGACTCTTCACTCTTCTCCCGTCTATTCAACAATTATAATTATTATATCGTGAAGTTAATATTATGTAAGCTGTTGAGAACAAACTGAGTACTCATTTTTAATATTTGAAAAGTCAAATTTGATATTTCTGACTCGTCTTTATTTTTTTTTTTCAGGTAATTTAATGGGCAAAGTTAGCTCAGAATATTTAATAAATTTACATATACCTACTAAACACCTTTTCTGGTTAGATTTGACTGTAACTTATAGATATATTATGAAGGACTCTAAGAAAATGATACCTTTGATATCGTTTTCGAAAAAAGTTCCTGTAATGAATTGGTTAGTAGTTTTATTTTAGTTACATTGAACATATGGATTATTATACCAACTAGGTATTAAGAGATATGGTATAATAAGAGGTATTAATTTGTGATATGTTTAAATACTATGTTTAGCTATATTTTTATATTTTATTTGTTCTCCTTCACAAGCAATAACAACCTTGACACGCTGGCGAACAGATTGGGAGCTCTGGACGATGAAAGTCGTGTCTATGGTGTAACACGCTGTCATGATGGCAGCTCGGAACGAATCAAACTTTGGATGAAAGGGGTAATAGACATTATTTTCCAAGACTCTCCCAACTGCTAAGTACAGGGGGTTGAGGTCAGGGCTGGAGAAGAGCCAAATAGATGCAGGCCAAAAGTCAGCCATATTGCTGCTACATAAGTTTTGGCTCTTCTTAGCTGTATGGGGCTGTATTCAAGTTATTGATAAGGGTGATAATTTTGGTAAGAATAGAAAAGCGTGCGAGGAGAAGAGAAGAAATACTTATGGAATCATTGATTAAATAATATACATCTTCTTCTATCAATCAAGAACATTATCATTCCCACCTTTATTATTCAACATTAATATAATATTAGATGGTGATAGTCGATAGAGAACTGAATAAAATGCCTAAAATAACTTCGCCTTCTGCCTGGATTTCTGAAAATTGAGGCCCAGGAATTTGGAAAATACTTACCGCATGAGAAACAGATGGTTTGTCGGATTTGTCTATATAAATGTGCCTCTAGTCCCCTGTCTAGAATTACACACCACTCATTATCCTCATCTCATATCAAGAGCATGGATATTCATCTATAAAATCAAGTTAACGATGAATACATCAAGTCAGACTTTAACTCTGATCTCACAAGGATGCTTATTGCATGTAATATAACCTTATTCATTGCTAATCATCTATGTTCAAAAAATTTATGGAAAAATACACTGGTAAACCTATCCCTTCCCGAGGAACCATCATTAAATTAATGGAGGATGTTGGTACTGATGTCATTTATAGAAATACATATAAAAATGTTTTGAGTCATCCACACCAAATGACGATCAAGTTATCTGTAAAAAGTATAAAATATTTACTAATTTCGAAATGGAACTCTGAATTTTGTACTATCTAACAATAAGTATTCAATTTTTTTAAATCTAACAATAAAATATGATTCTATTTTAGCTAAATATATCAAGAATTATGATACACAACTCATTCAATGGCAAAAAAAGTGTTTAAATGGTCACAACAACGGGAGTAGTAGCTTTGGATGGTTCCCAACTAGTTTGTCTGACACTAGTTTCTTGACTTAAAGACTTGGGTATGATAATTAGGTTTTCCAATATTATATAGTCAATAAATATTACTTTTTTTATCACTTAAGGCTTACTTATGGTTGATTGGCTCCAAGAAATGGTGTTCAGAAAACTAATAAAAGGCAAAAACAACTGCTTAAATGGTCACAACAACGGGTGTAGTTACATTGGGTGTAGCATTATAATTAGCAATTGTGTATATCCTTCATGATAATAGTATGTTGTTATATAAGCATAAATAACGGGGAAAATATCTTTTTTTGATGCTCTTAATAAGGAGAAATATCGCCGGACATTACTACATAATTAGCTTTTGCTCTAAATCTTTAAGATGGATTTATTTCTAATATTTTTTTTATTAGTATATTTATTGTCTAATTTTGCTTTTGCTCTAAATCTTTAAGATGTATTTATTTCTAATATTTTTTTTTTTAGTATATTTATTGTCTAATTTTATGATTTCGACATTTACTTTATTATTAATAATTAGTTAGATCTCATCGGTAGAGATATATCTATCCTGTGCATAATTGTATAGAGGAACTTCCAAGTGAAGAAAAGGGTGGTTATCTTTTTGATTAATCTCAATGTTTCGCTTGTGTTTTGCAAACTAAAGTTATGGCATATTTAACTGGATTCCGGTGTCAGAACAAGAAAATATTATTTGGATCAATCTATTATTTCAATATTCTGTATATATAATTTATTGTTATTAGTTATATGATTCCAATTGTTTAATTTTGTATGTTTAACATAAATGTATGATGATAAGTTTTTTATTATGTAGATTATATTTAATTAAAGCCTTCTTTTTTAAACTTAGAAAAACAAATATATTTCGAAATACTCTACATTGTCGTTTCATTAGCTATTATTCTGAGAATAAGGTTCATAATGAATTACAATTTCATGGAGTGTGACGTTTTCAAATCTACTGTAACGGATAGAAAACGTCTAAGTCAACTATACGTAGTATATCTTCAGTAAACATTTTGCTAATAAATACTTTCGTTATACTCTCAAAAATCATAATAAAGCAGGCAGATGATAATCACATCAGTATTTTAAACAATGATACCATATGTATTTTTCCCCCCTTCTCCTTGCACACGTTTTTCTCTACAATATTATTGATTATTGATCATGTAGGCAGTCCAGATAAATGGTTATGCCAACAGTCCCTGCAGCCTTCTTGGCCATCGTAGAGGAGATTGCACACACATTTCCTTTTTTATTGTTGCTCCGACATTTATAATTTAGAGACATGAGATAACAACAAAACTACTTTACTTTGGTATTAGCTATCGTTTGGTTGCGGTAAAAAAACTAGTAATTAAAAGTAAGGGAGATAGAACCGTTAAATGCTACTGAAGGTTTTGGTCCCCACTCTGTATACTATTTATAATATGTATGTTTGATATCTTTAATATTTTCTAAAAGTCCCCTAATTAAGTCAAATTCCTAAGATTTTTGTTTCATTTCCCGATCAATTCTTAGAATTTTTGTTATAATTCCTTATAAATTATCGATAATTAGTAATTTATATTTTGTTAAGCGTAAATTAGAATTAATTGAGTACCTTCATAACACTGCAAAGCTTTACCTGGAACAGTAATAATTTGTATCACAGAAAACTCAATAAAGAAATACTTAAATAATCAGACATTTTCTGATGATACTACATGAGAAAAGGATTGGAAACAAAATTTTGATTCTTTATTGAATCAAGAAAAAAATAAGTTTCCAAGTAGTTTCTATTCAATATGGTATTTTTCAATCAATATTTTTGTTTACATAACATTTCTTAGAATAGTTATCAACTTCTTGTATATTCATTTAAAACATATATGTAATATCCATGCATATGTAATTTATTAATAGCTAATAATATAGATAGATTGGAAAATATTTTTTTGAATAATAAATGATATATGTAAAAAAAATTATATTTCAAAAATAATTTTTTTTTATAAGCTTAAAGATATATATAAAATCCTATTTTATAGATAAACTTTTTTAATATAGTTTTTACATTTTTTATCTAGGCTTGCAGGAAATGTTGAGATAAAGTGAAGTTTAAGAAAAGAAAGAAAAATAACAGTTGTTACGAGTACTTCAGTATCATTAGTATCATTTATAGAAAATAATAAGTATTTATCTTATATAATGAAACAGAGAGTGCCGTTCCTAACTTCACGCAAACTTTGCAGCTGTAGTTGAGCAAAAAATTTCATAATACCCTCAGCATGATTGAAAAATAATTTAAAATTTATTCTAAAGAATTGCCACATTAAGAAGAATGGAAAATTTCAATGACCATAAAAAATGGTGAAAGAAAAAAAAGTTATGAAATTTTATATTATAAAAAAAATTTGATTCGAAATTAAATTTCACTTTTACTAGAGTAGGTTTGCCCGGCGTTGCCCGAGGCTTTAAGAAATTTAAATGAATTAAGAACTATTCTGTATAATAACAAAATAAACGTTAAGACCGTCAAAAATTAAGAATTATTCTCAGGCTAGTTTTATTACTATGAATATACTGCTATATAGGCATTATAAAGGCACTTTTCTTTCATGCGATGAAAAAGTAGTTGGTTTATTTTGGGTCATGCACCGAACTTTCAGTCTTGCAGCTGCTTCCTTGTGTATCAAGAAACCCTCATAATATCCCAATATACTTAGGTTGTACAGATGAAGTATTGGACCTCAAGGCTGTTTAAACTGAACCGAAGACGCATTTCTAAACACCAAGAACCCCTTCTAATATTCTATAGTTCACCCCAACCCATGAGTTGTTTAGATGAACTGTTGTGCCCGAGTGAAGTTAAATTTCTCCATCACCCATTCTCTGAATACCAGGGAATCTTCTAATATCCCAATACACAACCCGCCTCTTAGGTTGTAAAGATGAATTACTAGACCTCAATCGTGTTTAAATTTAACCACAGATGCATTTCTAAACACCAAGAACCCTTTCTATTATTCTATAGTACACCCCAGCCTAGTGACGCTAATATTGCAGAAGATTTCATATGCGTCGAAGAAGCTTGATATAATGAATCGTGAAGAAATGTATACTGGAAACTCAAATTTCCTAAATCCTGACAAAGAAATCTGTATTCCAGCTTCATAAAAAACTTTGGAAACCGAGAATGACGGCAACCAATCTGTTAGCAGAGAACATCGTCAGCTCATCCCTGTTACTTAAAAATATGAACGTCTTATAAGTTCCTCGAACATTGAAACTCCTACAAACACTCCTACTACTATAGCAAGAAGTAACATCCTCCCATTTAGATCCAGATTTGGATCTGACTCAAAAAGAGCTCTAACTCTCAAGTCTTCCCCAAATACATTGTCTCAGCCTCATAAACAACACCGAAAAGAATGACTATATTTATTTTTACATTAAACGTTAACTAGCTACAAAACATTAACATAAAATATGACCTAGCCAAATTTCTCAAATGCATTAAATTACCAGATATTGTGATTCTATGTGACAATAGATGTACCATAGATAATAACTATTTCATCCCACTTTGCTTTGATACTTTATCCGCTTCAACGACTCCAACATTCACTCTAAGAGAAGTGTCACCCTGCTTATCAAATCCAAATTAATTCCCAAAGTTACTCATCGATATTCTGAGGGAAATCTCAATAAAACACAATCTAGTTATTTAGGTGTAAACGTTGATTTAATAGGACTTTACGGTCCCAACAATGACAATCCGGAATTCTTTAGTAGAAACCTTCAGCAAATTATTTATCACAGACCAACCATGATAGGAAGATATTTTAATGTAAAGTTGAATATGAAGAGAAACACAAGTAGCAAAGCACCAAATACAAGCCTTTGCTCAGTTAAACTACTGTCTTCAATAGTGGAGTCTTTCGGCTTCATGGATGTAGTATGTGAAATGAATAATCTTGAACACACATTTTTCACAACTGATAAAAATAATAAATCTGTCTCATCCGAAATTGATCTTCTTATGCTCAAAGGTTTCCCAAGAGATGCAATCAAAGCATAAAATCTAATAAACGCTAAACTATCAGTCCATAAAGCCGTTCAAATGGTGATGGATCCTCAGTCTAAAAAAGTTCAAAACAAGATAAGTTGGGTTCTTAACTCCAATATTACGAATATTCTAGAGGTCAACGACAGAATCAGAAGTATTATTGAAGATGATTCTACCGGAATATGGCATGGCGAAAACATCTTCCTTCTAGTCAAATCAATGCTGATCAAGGTTATGTCTAGGAGAGCAGGAACTATATCTGCTAAAAGAAAACAACAAGGTTCTAATAATAATCGAATCAATTTCCAAAAACGATATTACTGAAGAGGAAAAAAATTTGGAACTGGACCAAATATATAGAGCAGTGGATATTAAGTTCAGGATAAAACTAAAAATGGACGACATAGCTGATCTATCACACTCAAGGTTACAGTGTACATCCCAGGATAAAATAAAATGCAAATCTAAAAATATTAGTTGAAAAAAGAAGGATGGAACTACTGCTGACGACCCAAAGACATTTGTAGCGAGATTGAAATGTATTATTCTGAACTATATACATGTTTAGATGTAATCAAGTAGTCAAGGAAAATGTAGAAGATGTGAGTCGAATTTGGCCTCGTTTTGGGAAGAGTTAAGATGTGTGGTAGACGATGATTACAGAATATCTAAAGAAGACAAGAATTGAGTATAGAAACACTTGATGTGCGAAGAAGTTATGAAAGATTTAAATAAAAATGTTAAACTCAACAAAGCCCTTGGATCCAGTAGTTTTATATTTGAATTCTACAAAGTACGTTGACCTTTTAGCACTCATATTATTCTCTTTTTATGGAAGATAATGGAAGTTAGATTTTTTACAGAATTTGCATCAGATGGGTATATACTCCTTATTTTAAAATTAAATGAAACCCCTGTATATCTGAACAACTATCGTCCGTTAACGATGCAAAATTGTATTTATAATATTTTCTCGTATGTCTTATGTAACAGAATAAAGTGTATAAAGAGCCTATTTTATCCTTTCCTCTCTGTATGTCTTCATAAAAAACTAACAAAGGGATAACATAACCTTCAGATCACAGACTTTCCTGGAATCACGGCAGGTTATATCAATGATGACGTTATATTTTTCCAAAGCTTTTGATACATTATTCCATGTATACATAATCCGTACATTCTTTAGGAAAGGCATTGGGTATTTCATAATACGAATGGTCGGGGTAACAATGTCTGGTTCTTGACACAAATAAAGTATGGAAAGTATGAAGCATTCTTTCACAAAAAAAAGGGGCTAGACAATGAGACCCAGTGCCCGCAATCTCATTCATCATTGGTGTCGATCGAGATCTACAGAGTATTTAGAAGTATAGTCAAATAATGGTTTTCTCATCTATTATGGGTCATCCAAAGTACCGATGTTACGCTGATGGCCTAACTCTTTCGTATATATGGGGATAGAAGATCAACTTTCATAAAACAGAGATAATTAGTCCTTACCGGAAAGGTTGGCCCAAATTTCTGAATATCAAATAACATTAAACTTCTTGGATACTGGATAGGAGTTGGTAGTATTCGTCTGAATAACAATGAAATTATCACAAAAAAATCAAACGTGCGAGCTCTTGTTTCCTCAGATTCAACTTGAATATATGGGGCAGAATCAAAGCGTGGAATGTATATGTAATCTCAACAATGATGCATCTATTAAGAATCACACCATATCAAAACGAAATAAGTGATTCATTATTTATAATACAACAATCCTTCTTTAAACTAGAAAAAAAGAAAATTATTTCCTATCAGAGGATTCAAGGCAGACTGAAGTGGGACAGTCTCTCGGTTATGTTTGTCTCGGAGATGTGGAAGATGAATAATTTCTACTCGTCAGGAAAATATGGAGTAGCGATGAGTTTTGGAGCGAAACGCTAATAGATTTTTTACAGAAAAATAACACTCTTTTCATGGACAACCCTCCTGATGTTACCAAAAAGTTCCTGAAAAACTAGCAATGTATTCTGAGCGTATGCAGGGTTTGTGAAGGCGCAAGAGGAGCCATTGAAAATCTAGAGTTATCTCGCTGTTGGAAACATCCTGTAATAGAAACCATAAGTCTATCTTAAATTAAAAAAAACCTGCTCAATTCTGATATTGTAGCAGAAGTTATATTCTTAGCTAACTTAAAGAAAAAGAATGTCCGGGCAAACCTTCAAAGCCAGATTCAGAATCTCTAAATTAGTTCAGAGGCTTTTGCTTCGATTTCAAATTAGGGCTTGTCTACTATCAACCACAAATATGAGAAAATGTGGAAAGAGGCCAACAATGAAACTGTTTTAAAGTTATTTGGAGAGGAGAAACATAAAAAAAATCCAAATGACTCAAAGCCTCAATGACTGAATGCCGTGCGAAACTAATACCTAGGGACACATGGGAAATGGTTTAAATGCCGCCTTTTATCAGGAACTTTAGAAGTTGGAGTCAAATTTTTTAAAGACCAAAGACGTGTGTGCTCATTTTGCAACACAGATAAGGAAAAAAACGGACCACCTCTGATGGGGCTGTGACATATTAAATGACTTGTATATACGGGTCTCGCAGCTTGTTTTAGAGAACTTTAAGGTCAAGACTAATCGGGAAGACTTTTTATCACATTTTAAAGGCAAGGAAGAAGATAACGTAAACACCATTATAACAAAAACCCAAAAGATTATGCTAAAAGGACGACAAAAGATACAAATCTTCAAGGCGTAATTCCTAAGATAAAATTGGTGATCAAAGTTCTTAAATCAATTAAATAAATGTTTTAAATTCTTATTTAAATGTCGTTGATTATTTTGCTTTTAATCTGTTTATTATTTTGCTTTATATGCTCGTTATGTTGATCCTAGAGTATATTTTAAAATGAAATGTTATGTTTTTGGCATCAAAATTAATGAAATATAAAATGTCATATGATCACGAAAAAAAAATGTCCTGGACTTCAAGGTTGTTTAAACTGAACCACAGAACCCTTTCTAATATTCTATAGTACACCCCAGTCCATGGGTTGTACAGATTAGCTGCTCCGCCCAAGTGAAGTTAAATATCTCCTCCGCCCTTCTTTGAACATCAAGGAATACACCTAATATCCCAAAATACATCCCGGCTCTCAGGTTGGACAGGTTAAGTGCAGGGCCGAAATAAAGTTAAAGCTTTACCGCCGCCATTTTTCTTGGGACCAATGAACCCTTCCTTTATATTTGTTTGGTTTCGACTGGTAAATCGCCAGAATGTGTTCTACAGCATTGCTCATTGGGATATCGTAAAAAAAAGGGCTCTAACATTCTCAAATTTGCATAATAGAGATGGGTAAATAATAACAGTTGGCTCGGTATATCATTGCAAAATGCAAATTTTGATTTGTGTTTATTTCCCTAATTTAATAGCTGATTGCAGTTAATTTAATGAAACTTCATTACAGCTAAGCTGCTCGCCTTCCTAACATTCTTTAAATTATTAAGGCTACCAGGTTAACTTTAGTCTTTTTTTTCTTTTCATTCCGGCTGATAATATTATTTGAATCACTCCTTATATAGGACCATTTTGCAGGAGTTTTCAAAGTTTTGGGAGAGTAGATAATTTTTTGAAAAGATGTGTTTCCTCCCCATCTCTATTGTTACCGAAACAGGTCGTAATTGTTTTCTAACTTTGCTAACATAACGATGAAAAGTTGCATGATTACTCATTGTATTTTCATCAATCTATGACGCTATTATTACTGTCACCCTTACTTTTGAATTGGTTCCTGCATACATGAATCCCCTTATCAGATACACTAAGGTCATTTCAATGTTTGTTCTTCTTCTGTTGGTTAACGGTGTTTACATTTACAATCATCGGTGTGTCGCCCTTCGAGAACTCTTACTCCCTATTCCAAGGGTGGTGCACCTCCATGTTTGAAACCGCTGGCCTATGATAGTAAAAGCTCATAAAGCATTTTATTAAGCAGAGATGTCCCCATTTTCAAATATTCTTCCTTTTTTCTAAAGGACCAAGTACAATGTACCTAAATAATACTCTCTGAATGTATTAAGCTATATACACGAATGTTCATTTCAATATTTTATACGTAGAAGATTTCCAAGTTGTATCCCTGACTGAATAAGTAGTAGCTGATTAATAGATAATGGAATAAGTAATAAAAAACAGGCATAAAGTTGCTAAAGTGCATTATAGTGTCTATGAGTATGTACGTTCTAAAATGTACTAGTACGATTAAAATGAAGATACATACGACACATTCAACTCTCATTATGCAGACACACACACAGACAATTTCAGTTTAGCTTTTATTTGTTTCTTTTGTGTTTGTAAAATTCTTAAACAACATTATAAATTAATTACCTTTGCTATAGAGGTAAGATATTTGAAAAATCTTGAATACATAAATTTGAATTCATCTTAAATAATTCTAAATAAAATCTTTCGTCGTTAGAATAGTTTAACAGATTAGGTTTAGTTCCGATTTTAATATGTTTTTTATGAAACATAGTAAAGTTAGTCACTGATATTTGCTAGGAGTTTAAATACGTCAGTAACATATATTTTAAGATTCAACATTACAGTACAACAACTTGAACAGAATTTGAATTATCCGAAATTTTAAAAATAGTAGTTATCATTATATGTGTTGACACATATCAACCTATATGTACATAAAATGAACGACATATTCCGTTAGAAATCTCAAAGATAATTGTTCACTATAATACTTGATTAATTGAAATCACGAACACCCAACTACTAAAAAACGGACTACAAATATGTTTATGAAAATATTAAAAGAGTATAAATAAGAATGATCAAGGATATAGTTAATGCAAATATTATTCATATAATATTTGTGACATCTGGTCTATTTGAGCGCCATCTAACGCAGGAATGCTTAACTGCAACCCTTTTTATCTTCTCTTTGTAGGTCCTTCAACATGTTTTTTTTTATTTCACATCGTAAATCCAATTCTTTACTTTTTCTCTTCACTTCACATCTTCATATAAATTATTTTCTTCTTAATATTCTCAACTCATTCATTCTCTTTCTCTTCATACTCTCTGCTAGTCATAGCACAATTTTTGACATAAAATATTAAAATAAAAGGTTATGACTTCTCAAGTACTCGGTACTCCCGAGTTTAGGATAGTTAATATACAAAGATGGGTCACAACGCCACATAATAAGATAACCCATCAAGTCTGCCAAGACTAGTGGCTCCAACTTGAGAGTCCCCTCAAGCCATCAAGAAAATACTGCTTCATCGTGCCACAACCTATTTGACGAATGTCATCAATCAAAATGAAATAATTTTTCTCTGTTGCTTCATGGGAGGTGTTGGTCATCATGGCCATTTTGAAGAATTAAAGAAGTCCAAGATAGTTATTTCTTCAATCCCTACATGAGCTCTACTATGAAGCAAGACACATTTACAAACATTACTAGGCATTTTTCAAGTACCGTACCAATAACACTCATAAAAATCAGTTTCATTTTTTTTTTTCTAAAAATATCTCCTCGTCATTATCTTTCACTTGTTGAAAAATCTCCATTTTAAACAGTTTTTACTACCTTAAATTTAAAGCTGGATATTAAATTCTAAACCAACTCAACCTCAACTAACAGTTTAACAAAAAACCTATGATGTCACAGTATTTAATTTAAATTTAGTATGTGTAAACGGTCCTTAGAGCATTAAATACAGGACCATACCCATAATTTTGAAATTGGTTGAAATTGTGCGCCCATCGATTAGCCTATAAGGTTGATCAGTTCCTGTCGGTGTTTTTAAAAAAACAAAGAAAATAAAAAAGACCCAAGTTGTTGTTTTTTTTTTTGCGTGGTGGCCTTCTGTGTTTGTTAGAAAAATAAAGTTTAAGTTTGTCAGAATTACCTAAACGGGTAATGTGTACGACGATACTCTCACAGTTACGCCTGATTTGAAAAAGAACGAAAAATTTGAACCAACACGTGAACCACTTTATATTGAAAATGCCTAGATACAAATTGCTAAAGTTCGGTAAATCAAATAGTCAGTAACAATAAACAATCAACAGATTGCTACGTAACTATCCTCTCAGTATGTTGCCAAACCAAATTAATGATTAACAATTTTTTGTTTTTTTTGTTGATGTTTCTTTTTTTTTAAATTATAAATAAAAAGTTTATTATATTACAGTGTATTATTATAACCTTTTGTTCACTAATATTATGTAAATTAAACCTTGTTTAATCCAATGTCACTAAACTAACCTACTCCTAACTTGTCTTGTCACAAACTTAGACCAAAGTGAAGTCCGCTTAATACATGAACTTACTACATCTTCTCTTGTGCCTATTTGTACAACTGGAAGTATTTGTCACCACCAATAAAATTACTTTACCTCCAAATGAAATAGTATCTTGCATTCTACCACCTTTCCTATCTCAGACGAATGAATTGGTTAATGCAATCCTCCCTTCACTTCTAATTTTTAATAGTAGAGTGTTGTACAAAAATGTTACTACCCAAAAAATTGCACAGCAGCAGGCGGAGGAGGAAGATTCAAAAGTTTATATTTGTATATATAATTGTATATATTATATGTACTTATACAGGTACATGAATATCGAGCAACTAAAGAGATAAAAAAATTACAAATAATTATATAAGGAATAACTAAATCTTTGTATTGAATTAAATAAATATTGGAAGTCCTTAGGATTTGTTTAGCCTATGACGTAAGTATATATTCAATATTATGTTGTAGCATTTTCTATCAAAACGTAACAAATCCTAACAAAAATTGCGACATGTCTCATTTCAACTTTGATATTAAAATATTTATATTTTCAATGATGATTATTGAGTAATCTTTTTTCAATGTATGTATGTAGTCACAGTAAACCTTGTATTAAGAGTATAACAAAATTTTGTTCGTAAAGTAATGACTAAAAGATTCCTTCTATATCATAAATAACCAATGTCTAAATAGTTACAAGATTGGTGTTTGTATCAATGCCTTTGTCTTTATCCTGCGTTTTTGGAAGATAAATTAATGTAAAGAGCCTACTACTAAAATTGTACTTCATTAATTTAACTGATACCTTGTTATCATCGAATGAGCTCACTTTCCAAGGGGTCATTGCAAATGCGTCATCTCTCATAGAAATATGCTTAATTTTTTATATCACTGATCATCCTATAATATTAAAATTCCCTTACAATTTGTCATATGTAGATAAAATATTTGAACACACATATTTGTAGATATATAAAATAAAAAAAAATAAACATATCTTCTAATATTTATTTAAATTAATCTTATTCATTAGTTTAAAAATCAGTGATCCATGCAAATACTCGTTACTGATGATAAATAATTTAGAAAATTCACAAAATAAACAACAATTTTTTCCTTATTTGCCTTTATCTATGGGAAGTCAAAACAGATTTTTATTTTCTTAGAGGCCTCCGGAAAAGTTTTTAAAAAGATAGATCCTATTTATTTATATCTGCTTGTTAAAGCTAATTAAACTTTATGCTTATACTTTTGACGAAATATTCTATTGTATATACAGTAGCCCGTGTATTTGTATTTCATTTAAGCTAATCAAATTTGCTGTTTTATCGTAGCATATGACTGAAAAGTTTCGGGCTTAACAATGAAAACATGTTTTTTTCGTTCAAAATCGGCTTTATTATCAATATAATTTCCATCAAGAGCAACACAATCTTTAGAGGCTGCTCTGACATTTCCATAGCACTTTTATAAAACGGTTTATATTTTGTCTCAAAATAGTCCTTAGTTTCAGCGATAACCTCTCCATTTTAGTAAAATTTCTTATCAGTAAGCATTTTTGTAGATTTGCAAAGAGGGGAAAGTCGCCGGGAGCCAAATATGGAGGGTAATATGTAGGGCTACAAAGTTTTGAAATTAACTTTTTGTGAGATTTGTAAGTTAAACTTATTGTGTCACATCAACAAATTTCTGTGTGAGATTATAGCTTGCAGATTTGTTTTTTTATTTCTAAGTTAATAAAGTACTCTCAATTTTAAAATATCGATAAGTACCACAAATTTTATTGCCCCCTAGTGAACATCTTTTTTTTAACGATTTACGAGTGTTTTTTACCTGTAAAATTAAACTAATTTTAACTCATGATACACAACCAAAAAATACTTTTACTAACATTATAATCAATTTTGACATTTTCTTAAATATTTTATTAACTTTGCACCCGTATATATCGATCAAATACTAAAAGTGCTTGTAAGAGATCAAAGTATATGTAAAAAAATTTATTATTTTGTAAACAATATTAATTTGGGATTTCAAGCAAATAAAGTTTGTTATAAAGTTAAAATATTTGAACTTCTATTGGAACTCATCACTACCAATAAATTTTGGGTATCGAGTTTAACCTCATCATTGTTGATGTAGTTGTGTTTGATATATTTATGAAATATTAGTTTAGTAACTTGAAAAAAATGACAAGAGAACAAGTTGTAAGCGATGACATGGATTAAATACACCAATCCTACATAGACTAAGAATTACAAAACATATATGAATCATCTCTAGAAAAATTATTATCACAACAACAGCAAAATTACATTTACTGGATGTTTCAAGAGCCTACTAAAATCTCCTCTCTAAAAAATAAAATTTAAATTGAATTTCACATAATTTTGGATAAACCCAGTTAACTAAAAAAACATTATATTTTTGATTAGCCGTCACCTAAAAGTGAGATTAAAAACTGTCAACCTCAAGCATTGTGCTCGCACTTTAAAAAAAACTGCACTTAATATGTATGTTATCCTTTATAATATCATTTGTGTAAATTTTCTGAAACTAATACCTGTCACAAGGAAAATTAATTACATTTTATATTAGGTATTTACCACAATAAAGATGTAATAGGAGCCTTAAGCCCAAGAACTTTTTTGATTATATCTACATAATACAACGAATTAATACAAAGGTATTTATAATCTTTATTAAATTGTATTTGGATTAAACAAATAAATAAATTTGATGTCATATTTACGACGTATCATTTTTTTTTATACGAATTACTTTATTGTGAATTAACCTCAGGACAAGATTCCTTTTTGTCTGAATAACAGAAACATATGCACTTCAATATTTTACAAAGAAATAAAAGAGATAAAAAATTATGAAAAAAAGCACACATAATTTATAGTCATTGAATATGTGTTTTCCAATAGAAATGCATAATAAAAAGTAATAACATAAATTTTTTTTAGTACGAGGAAAACTTCCCTGGGGAAGATTACTCGTGGAAGATTGCCCTGGAGAAAATTGCCAGTGAGGAAAATTGCCCGGGAGAAAATTGCCCTTTTTTTGTTCAAACTTCATAATGAAGAGATGGTTCCATATTTATATAAAATGGGAAACTTTATGGAAAAGAAGGGATATTTGCCAGAAGCTTTAACTAAAGGACGAATTGTTCAAATCCCCAAAAAGGGAGATGGCATAACCCTTCACAATTGGAGGCCAGTCACTGTACTAAACGAAACATTCATAATACTTTCAGGAGTTATATCAAGTCAGATTGAATCTATTTTAAATAAAAAGATAGGGGCAGAGCAAAAAGGGTTTTTAAAAGGAAGAACAATATTTGACATTTCCCGGAATATTCAGACAGCGATTGAAGCAGTGGATAGGAACAAGCATTTTGGAGCTATTATTGCGATAGATCTTTAAAAAGACTTCGATTCCCTTTCTCATTCTCACATTTTGAGATCGGTGGAAAAACTACTTTCAAGCCGGTTTTTTTATCCCTGTCAAGGCATTACTAGCTATGGGATCATCGGCCGTAACTTTCGGAAGTAAAGAGAGCAGACCGATATACTTGAGTAAAAGATGTTGACAGGGTTGTCCTTCGGTCCCCTGCTCTTTGTAGCTGCAATAGAAGAGCTAAGAACATCCATGACAAAAAAATATTAAGGATTCCGTGTCAATTTTGGAAATATTAAATATCTTATAAATCTTTATGCCGATGATGTGCCCCTGATGATAGAAGTGAACTCGTAAGCTCAAGTGCAAAGAGGAATAGAAGTTATCTTATCTTATTTTACAACGTTCGAAAAAAAGTTGGGATAGAAAATCAATATATCAAATTCTGCAACTGCAATTCTCCTGATTGGCTTATGGCATCTGGAAAAAGATTTGAAAATTTCAAATTGTTTTAGGCATTAAATGGGGTGGACTCTAGTCCCTCAGAATTAAATTCGCTGGAACTAAAAACGAGAGTCAATAATTTTATCAAAGCCTGGTGTAATTTTAACCTTCAGAAAAGAAAATATCATTGTAACACTTTTTTTTATAACACTATGTCTTTACCAATATTGGCATGTTAGAGGAAATTTTTTGGTTGGAGAATATTTTTCATCAGAATTACATTTCCTCTTTAAATAAATTAAGAAATCTATTGGGCGATGGGCTCAAATCTTTTGTGGACATCATCACAAAAATTTAAACTACAGTTTTGGTTCATATAACGAAGAATCTCAACATGGAGTGGAGATATGTGATAACATCAAGTCCATATTATGAATATGTTATACTTGGACCTGATCTTATAAATGGATATGTCAACGACTTTGCTTGCTGTAACACAAAGGATTCTTTGGAAAGCGACTCCCAAGTACAACTGTGGAACGACTGTGGATATTATTCATAAGATTCTTGGAAAGAAACCTTTTTTTATGAATTTATGTAACCCTGTATCTTTGGAATGGGAGGCACTTACAAAAAATTAGCTAACAATATATGATATTGGTATTCACATTTTTTTTTAGCGGAAAATTTACTTTTCCTCTCATTAGGCATGCCAAGCTACATAATGTGCCCGTCCCTTGGCATTTGAAAATGAATTTTTCTAATTCAAAAGAGAACTCTGCGTCGTTAAGGTGTGATGCATAGATTATGAAATTAAATCTATCTAGTAATTGGAGGCATAGGATTATGTCATCGACTTACCGAAAAGATGATGTAAGAAAATTCACAGCACAATTTCAAATATCCACAGGAATTTTGTTTTTCAGAACACCATGTAAAGATTTTGGTAAGATATTCAATACAATTATACTTTTTTTTGGAATATCCACAATTATATATTCTGAGATCATTTATTAGTTTAAGCCTGAGGGGTCTGGAGGACAATAACATTAATATAATATCGGCGATAATTCTATTCCGCGTGTCATCAAAAAGAAAGAAAGTACTCCTAAAGCTAGGTTGATAGGGATTGCTTTATTAAATGTAAAGAGCTACCTAGTTAAGAATCTAACTGTAGGAGAATCCGTGGTTGTAGAGGAAATTCGTGCTATTTTGATTCGTGTGGTGGCAAGATACAGAGGGGTCGACTTGAAAATCCCTAGGGCGATCGCAGGTGCTTGGACTGGGCCTCTGATATCATACATCAAATGCATTTAAGATATTTTCGGACTTTGAAGAAAATACTCAAACTTTTTAGAAAGAGCCAAAAAACAAAAAAAACGAGCTAGTTGTTGGTTTCGATGCAAATTTGCTATTAATATTATTTTTGTATTTTATAGATTTTAGATGCTAATGTTTTCAGTTTAGATATATGAATATTTTATGTTTATAGACCTTAATCTGGTGAAGAAATTTTAAAACATAATATTGAATTATATTTTTATAAATTCATCTTCACCAGAAAGTTTTAGATAATCTTAATTTATACATTATTTGTTGTCTAAATAAAGGTTTAAAAAACAAAAAAATGAATACACTCTTTTCATTTTGTCTCTTTCTTTCATTCATTTCTGAACTATAGTGGAAGGGTGTTTCACAGCAATGCTGTTGCAAAAGGCTTCTCTTATTAATTTTCTAGAAACCGTTTCTTGTGCAATATATGCTTGAGTTGGAGGACCCGAACGCCAATTAATTTTTTTGATTAACTCAAGAATACCTTTCAAATGCTATTTAGTAACACACGACTCTTCCAATAAATATAGGTACAGTTTACGCTGACCTTTTAACCCTCCCGACGGCTCAATCTCTCAAATTTTGAACACCATCCCCCTACGAACGAAATTGCTCCCCGAAACAAAAATGATAACTTTATTTTTTTAAATGCTCTCATATTTCTGAGCTTGGCTCCATCGCAAACAAAAAAATGTGCAAGCCAATTGTCATTACCGATATTTTTAGTCAAAAGTATCGAAAAGTACCGAAATACATTTACTTATTATGGTACTGTATCCAGTAAGAAAATATTGGTATCGTGACTATACTACATTGAACTAAAGGAGCAGGATACTTTCAGGATTATATCAATGTCCCATACTTTTTGGGACATTGATTTACTGATCACATCAGCTGCCTGTGATATGATTAGCATGAAGAAAAATGTATGACTCTTCCAAAGAGGAGAATTTCGAACATTTATAATAAGATGAGTGTAGTGTAAAATATTGTCATAATTATATATTTAAATATATACAATATACATAAATATCTATTACAATTCTACTATCATTTAAAAAAATTAACGACGTTAGGAGGAAATCTTTTCATTCTTTTTATAAAGGGAGATGTTATCACCACAACCAAAAAGAGTGAACATTATTTTAAAAAAGAGGAAAAATATCAGCGTTTTTTATTTTTTCTAATATTTTTTGGGCAATAATAGCATTTCAAGGTAGAAGTAGTGTTTTATTAGTTTCTTTCTGTCTTATTAGCAAACCTGGGCTACTTAAATGTACACATGACATGGATTCATTGACGTACAATTTCAGTCTCTATGTTGAATGATTCAAACTAGAAACTATAAAATTTATAAGTTTAATAGGTGTCGACAGATCTCTCAAGTTTTAAAATAAATTCGGCGTGATATTTTTATGTGACGTTATCATTAAAATGACGCTTTTTAAATGGGATTTCTAGTCATTCAATAAATTTTGACAAATTTTATAATAATACGTGTAATCAAAATTTTTAATTAACTTTATATATAATATAAAGCATTTTGTGATATTTTTAGGCTTTCATGACTGCGTTATGTGGCTCCCATTTGAAACATGAGGAAACTAAATCGGCCAATTACGCTAAAATTACTCCAAATACCTTGAACTCTTTGTTACACTTAAGAGGCATGATTAACCTGTAAGTGAAAAAAATTCGACTCAACTTAAAATCTAGCATCTTAAAAACTTAACTCAGATTTTTTTTAAAATGACTCACCAACAGCCATAATAATTATAAATGACATCACTTAATATATATTTTTTGGAAGTCTTGATTAGTGGATGGATGGATAATATTAAATATCAAGCTATAAACTAATTCGATGAAAGCATTGCGTAACAAAGATCCATTTCTATTCGTGGTTGTAAACCATTATTCAAAGTGGATAATTACTATTCATATCAGGTTTTTTTTTTGTTTTTTTTTTTGCTTTAGTTTTTCTAATAAAATAAAATGCATCTGGAGGCTAACATATATTTATATACTAATGAATGTTTATCTATTGGTTATATAAAACACTATGGTTCTTTTTTGTGTATTGCAGTGATTGTGGATTATTAGAATACCTTTTCATTTTTGTTTTAGTACTCGTAGTAGAATTGTCAAGATTTACTAACACATACAAATATATGTAGTAGATGTTTTGTCTATGTCTTGAACGCTCGCTTATTTTCTATATATTTGAAACGAGTACTCTATGGGGTGATAAGCCATCCCAACATTAAATTAAGATTGTTTAGTATTATATATAACTTTGTGGTTACATAAGCATGAGTGATAAAATGAAATACTTTTTTTATTATTACAACTCTAAATTCATAGTCTGATCTAGTACTTACAGAAAAAATTTAAAAATTTGTAAAAATACAGTTTCTCCGATATCGCTGCAGAGGCTCATTGGTCAAACTCACTGATAAACCAAATGGCTCAAATTTCCTTTAAGAACATACTTGGGAGTCTTTCTTTGGCCGAAAGAAGAATAGTTCCGTTCAGAATGAGAGCATAGATGACCTCTACGTTGCAAATTATGAGGGCGTTCCAGACTAATCGCTAGACCCCTTTAGTATTTACCTGCTATGAAGAGGAATCACCACAAAAGATGCATCATGAAGTGTCCAAAATAAAAAACTGAATGCTCCCATCTTCAGAAAAATGGTTCAAATACCGCCTGTTGTCTGGAACGCTGGAAGTAAGATATTAGTTATTTTGATGGCACCTGGCCACCATGATATAGGTAATTACCTAAGACAAATAATTCCAAAGTATTTTGGATGTAGTGCAATAATAAATAGCCATTCGTTCGTGTTTTCGAAACTAACCCAAAGTAGGGCACTTGACACACTAGGAGGAGACATGATATAGCGTAGGAGAGGACATGGTACAGGGTAGAATTAGACAAGAAAACACTTAAAAACTGTCATTTGAAGCATTTATTTTTCTTTTTATTGTTTGTCAGCATAAAGTAAATTACATATACTATAAGATAAACAAATAAAACATTTACAGAAATAGATCATTAATAGTCAATAATAAAATTAAAAAAATACTTTTTTTACTAGTGAATATGATTGATAATTAAAATTCAATATGAAATTATACATAAAAACTAAACATAATATTATATATATAAAATAAAAAGTCTACTCCACAGTGTAAATGATGTGAACTGAAATTGAAACTAAAAAATATATTACAATAAATAATATATTAAATGAACAACTTGCCAGACTATGACATTTTATAAAATAAAATTAAAATCTCATATTTTATAATAGATATATATCTCAATTATCACTTATCTAAAATAATTACTTTTTGTATCAAAAATTTCAATGTCGAATTTCTCTATAACTGTAAACATTATGCAACACGTATTTTATGTTGATTTGATGAAAAAAGGAAGACATTCAATTGTATAGAAAAAGTGGTTAGATATATTTGCACTTAAAAGGTATTGTCAGTTTAACATGTCTCCTCTGTAACAAGTATCCTCACTCTCCTCTAATTATTTCTTTGACAAGGAAAATGTCTCAATTTAGTAGAATGGACTTATGGCATGTAAATAGGTACTTATTCTAAAAATAGTATTGTACTCTCGCTAGGAAATATACTTTCTTATTATATTACAATTTCTTCTTCAAGTTGGAGTAATGAAGAATTTATTTAATTAAAAATATTTACATGCAAAAGAAGAAACAACATTAATTTATCTTGATTCTGTATGAAGTAAAACGTTTTGATCTAAATTACAAGAACTTTACAAAGAATAAATTTATATTCCTATCCTCATACACAAAAATAATTATTGAAATTGAAATATTTCAAATGAAGTCACGAGTTTTATTTTTAAATAACCTATCAACAGCCATGAACAATATTGTTGGTAAATATGTAAATATAACATACATGTATAAGTTATATCAAAGGGGCAGTCATTTCATCTGATATTTACAATCCTTATAAACACTAAAATAACAAATGTAAAATATTCATGAGACTACGTATCAACATTAAACATCCGTAAGGTTATAATTTTTCATAATATTAATGGAAGCCATTTCATTAAACATTATAGCAAGAATCATAGTGATTGGGAATTTATGTAGCACACTCTATTTTTATTTTATAAGCCGTGTAACCCTTCAAACTCTGAGAAACCTGATGTATAAGTAATAGAAATATCTATTTTCAATTTTGATTATAACGAGGCAATTTTGCAGTTCAAACGTATTAGCGACCAACAAACACAATCGTTTTTATATCGATCACCCTAATTGAAAATAATATAATCTGCCAGTCTGTAAAAAAAAGTACCCGAAAATTAATGCTCTCACCTTGGCAATTTGAAAATTTTTGGGAGAAGAACAATATAGCTATCGTGATTTTTCATAAAATTAGCTGCGATCAAGTATGACCTTAAGGAAATAAACACAAACTCTACTCTCCATCTAACATGTGCTGAAAAGTTACGGGCTTTCCACATAGATGCCACTATTTCCTTACCAACTTTCAAAACTCTTGAGTTCGTGAGTTATTGAGCTAATTGTGATGCTACTTTTGTTATTTCCAAAACCATAGATCAAAAAAATTTCGTGTTTTAATTTTATACTGCTTCTTGATGGGGGGAGGACTCCACTTAACACCAATTAAACTTAGGTTTGCTGACTTCAAGCGTGGTCGTAGAAACATCAATGTTGCAGAACACAGTGGACGTCCAAATGAAGTGGTAACAGTAGAAAAAATCAGAAAATCCATAAAATAGTTTTGAATGATCGGAAGGTGAAGTTGTGTATGCTAGCTGGCATCTTAAAAATATCAAAAGAATTTATTGCTACTTTTGAAAAGTGAGTGACGTGTTTGCTATCTGTTGACCAAAAATAAAAGCGTGCTGATGATTCTGAGGAGTATTTGGCCAAGTTTAAGCGTAACAAAACGGAATTCTGTCGGTATGTGACAATAGATAAACATATATCCACAACTTCACTCCGGAATCAAACAATGATCAGCTTAATGGACAGCAACCGATGAACCTCATCCAAAGCGCCCGAAAGCACAACAATCAACTGGAAAGATTCTAAGTGGGCTCAATATTTTGGATTGGTCTGGCATAATATTCATAGACTACCTTGAGAAGTGAAATACTACCAACAGCGAATATTAATTAGCCTTATAAGAGCTTTTGAAGTACAAAGTTTTGTGAAAATGGTCTCATTTAAAGAAGAAGAAAGTGTTGCTTCACCAGGATAATACACCGTATCACAAGTCAATTAAAACAATGACAAAACACTGGCAAGACACTCTCAGTTAAATATTTAAAATTTAAAGAGTCATAAATATACACTATGTATATTTTGCAGTTGCAAGTCAACCCTTAACCTTTCTGTAAAAAAAAAATTACTAAAGAGTGTTAAAGATAATTATCAATTATTATTTTTGAAAATATTGATAAATAATTTCCCACAAAGATAATCTACCTGCAAAATCCATTAGTAAAATGAATTCATTCATTATTGAATTATAAATATAACCAATATATAAGATTAAACTTTTGATCTTTTAGATCTAAAACATTTTATTCAATAAAATATTGTATAAATGATATTTCGTCAAATTAATTGAATGGGGTTAGTAGTTATATAAGGGTACAATTAATTCCTTCCAAGGGCTTCTTAGACTCTTCATGGACTTCTAAAAAGCAATAAGAAATTGGAACATGATTAACTTATCTTAAATTAGAATTGATGTTGGAGCTTGATTAGTTTGCCAGTTCAGATCTTTCTATGAGATAATGTGTATTGAAGAAATGTAATGGAACTTTTTATTCCCAAAAATTTTGTTTTTACAGATATTATAGTTAAACTCTTCCCAAATATTGAATAATCCCTTCATGATATGCAATGCCTGCAAAGAGTCATTTTCTGTATTGCCTGATTTATTTCACGATCTCTATCAAAAAACGTAATGACTGTGTTAATTCGATCAAAATTAGTCCAGAATGAATTTTTAAAGAGCTAAAAGATAAAAAAAAATTGAGATAAGTTTTGATTTTGTAACCATAGGAGGACTCACCTTCCCTTTCCGATTTGTAAATTTTGTCTGCTTGAGCAACTTAAAGCTTCAAAATGATATTTTGAAACGATACCGTTTTGATATCTTTTTTTCATCAAATCCATTCTCTCAAAAAGTTTTAATATATGTGTAGTAGAAATTGTAATGTTTTGTCGTAGTTCATGTGAAATATTCTTTACCACTCTTCCTTTATTCCCGAAATGGGGGATACATTTTTTAATCTAATGATAAAAATTTTGGTATCTTTTAAAAATGATAAATTGCGGAATAAAAATGAAAAGTGCACAGCCAACACTCAACGTCGTTACTTATATTTTATATACGCATCCTTTCATTTAAAAAAAAAAGGGGGAAATCCCTGAATCTTCTTGTAGTTAGCTAAAAAAAGTCAATCATACCAACTACTATTTATCTCTTAAGTACTTTCAGACTATCACTGTTATTATTTATTCATAATTTTTAAAATGAATTATATATAAATATTTAAAATATTAAAATCCTTCATAGTATGTATTTTATTCCATACTGTATTACTAGTATAATTATATTATATTAAAATCATAGCAATACATTTTTATTTGTATATATTAGCGAAATTTTCTTTATAGAAATAATAAGATGAACGATATATTTATATATTAATACAATAAGAGATCAAAATAAAAATTTTATTCCTGTACTTTTAGAAACAAAGCATAAGGATAGATCAACTGATTACTTATTTTATTCATAAAAAAGGAAAAAACTATGAAATCGTCTTGGATCGTTTGTGTCTTAAAATGGTAAAGCTCTCTATAAAGACATGGGAAGAGTAGAAAATATTGATAATACAATATTAAACTACCCTGTACTCTAAATATCGAATAAATAATACAGAAGTATGTTTAAAAATTAAATAAAAATGATGTCCAATTTAAAAATAAAAACTTAACTAATTTTATTGCTTATAGTTTTCCTTATTGAAATAATAAAATATTTTTATTTTGTTTAAAATATAATGCGTATATTATAGGTACGTAGTTCTTGTTTTTTTAAAATGTGTTTATTCAATTTCATTATTGCTAATTTTTCTTAGGAATAATTCTAACCTGTTTTAAATAAAATATAATACATGTAATAAACATAAAGAAGTGTAACAATTATATTTCTTTTTATAATTGTCATATATATAAATATTAATTTTATATCGGATATGGACAAGATGCATGGATCCTCCAATGCCCCACTCCATAATAATAGTCATACCAATCTTCTAAAAGTCATGGAACCTTATAATATCAAAGCCATTCCTTCTTGCTACCCCATCATAGAGCAAATGGAATCTTAACTACTTTAATGTGTACACCATTACAAATCACGAGTACAAGTCACCATACTCCGGGTCCATGAAAAAATAAGAAAGGTCTGTAGTATCGTATAAGTAAGATTGATAATTTTTGGTAAGGATACAAAAGCGTGCGAGGAGAAGGGAAGAAATACTTATGACATCATTGATTAAATAATATACATCTTCCTCTATCAAGAACGTTATCAATTCCAGCCTTTATTATTCAATATTAATAAAATTTTAGATACTGATAGTCGATAGGGAAATGACAAAATGCCTAAAATAACGTCGTATACTGTGTGGATATCTGGAAATGGAGGCCCAGAAATTTGGAAAATACTTACCGGACGAGAAAGAGATAGTTTGTCGAATTTGTCGATATAAATGTGCCTTTAATCCCCTGTCTAGAATTAAACAACACTCATTATCCTCATCTCATATCAAGAGATCAAGTTAATGATGAATGCATCAAGTCAGACTTTAACGTTGATCTAACAAATATGCTTATTGCATGTAATGTACCCTTATCCATTGCTAATCATCCTACGTTCAAAAATTTATAGAGAAATACACGGGTAAATCCGTCCCTTACTGTGGAACCATCATTAATCTAATGGAGGATGTTGGTAATGATGTCATTTATAGAAGTACCCCCATTGTAAATTGTGAAGTTAAGATAATTTTCAGCATATTAGAGTCATCCAAACCAAATTACGAAATGGAACGCTGAATTTTGTACCATCTACAGTAAGTATTCATTTTTTTTAATGTAATCATAAAATATGATTCTATTTTAGCTAAAATTATCAAGAATTATGATACTTAACTCATTAAATGGCAAAAACAAGTGCTTAAATGGTCACAACAACGGGGGTAGTAGCTTCGGATGGTTGTCAACTAGTTTGTCTGACACTAGTTTCTTTACTTAAAGACTTGGGTATGATCATTAGGTTTTCCAATATTATATAGTCAATAAATATCACTTAAGGATTAGCTATGGTTCATAAGATCCAAGAAATGGTGAAAACTCATAAAAGGCAAAAGCAAGTGCTTAAATGGTAACAATAACGGGGGTAGTAGCATTGGGTGTAGCATTAAGCATTATAATTAGCAATTGAGCGTATCCTTCATAATAATAGTATGCTGTTATACAAGCATAAATAACGGGGGGGGGGGATCTTTTTTGATGCCCTTGATAAGGAGTAATATCGCCGGACATTACTACATAATTAGGTTTTACACTAAATTTTTACGATGGATTTGAATGTAACATTTTTTTTATTAGTATATTTATTGTCTAATTTTATGATTTTGACATTTGCTTTATCATTAATAATTATTTAGATCTCATCGGTAGAGATATATCTATCCTGTGCATAATTGTATATAGCAACTTCCACATGAAGAAAAAGGGGTGATGCTGTTTTTGATTAAACTCCACGTCTGGCTTGTGTTTTGCAACCTAAAGTTATGACATATTTAACTGGATTCCGATGTAGAACAAGAAAATATTATTTGGATTATTTCAATATTCTGTATTTATAATTTATTGTTATAATTAGTTATATGATTCTAATGATTAAATTTTGTATATTTAGCATAAATTTATAATGGTTTAAATTTTTAGTATGTAGAATATATTTAATTTAAGCCTTCTTTTTTAAACTTGGAATTTCAAATATATTTCGAAATACTCTACTTTGTCGTTTCATTTGTTATTATTCTGAGAATATGGTTCACAATAAGTGGAGTGTGACGTTTTCAAATCTACTGTAACGGATAAAAACCTATAAGCCAATTATACATAGTATATCTTCATTAAACATTTTCGTTATACCCTCAAAAATCATAATAAGCTAAGCAGCTGATAGTCACATCAGCATTTTAAACAATGACACCATAAGATTTTCTCTCCCCCCTTCTCCTTGCACGTGTTTTTCTCTACAGGATGTTCAACTTTACGTATAAGGTAAGATATCTTTAACCACAAGTTATTCCTCAATTTTACAACGCTAATTTACTTTGGGACTCCATTCACTATGTGATGGTGCAGTGAGGATAAAAAGGAATAAAAGAATAATGATGACAGCTTTAATAAATAAAAACATATATTAAGGCAGGGAGCACTCTCCCTGATTCAGGTAACAACTGCGAAAGCCCGTACCTTCTTTTAACCTCTCTTTTATAATAGCTTGTTCTGCAAATCTGCTGATAATGCAGTAGTTGGCAAATCCATGAGAAGTTTTACGTCAAACGCATGAAGGAGAATGGAAATTAATTCAATGTGGGTCCCAATTTTTTATGAAGTTCTGAAACAAGATACTCCATGCTATAATTAAAATGGTTGGGTGTAGTGTGGACTATAAGACATGTGATAAATATTTAACAAGCTTACATACATTATGTGTAATTACAGATCATATACCTCTTCTTCTTATTCTCAATAATTATACCAATAATTTAGATAACACTATACTAATTGGATTAAAAAAGAAAATGGTCTCGTATTATATGATAATAGATTGGTAATTCTAAAAAGCAAACAAGCTCATGTTCTTCAGGGATTGGGACAGTTTATATCAAGGTACAGAGAAGACAAAAAAAAAAGGCCCGCTTTATAATGTATTGCCTGCAACAAATTCATATATTGAAGAGATGATTAGTATATGTAGAAAATGCATAGAAATATTCCCTAATGTACTAGAAGAAACGATGATCCCAATTAATCCATTTGAAAACACTACAGTAAATCTGTTTGAGTATAGTGTAAATCATTACTTGGTAAAAGTAGATCGACTTATTGGATATCCTTACGTCGAGGAATTCAAAAGAGTTCCATCTTTCAGAGAAAAAACTGCTTGATGAGAGTGGATGAACAAAGGGAGAAGATAGAAATAAAGGTGAAAAGCAAAATTTTAAGAATTAAAATCAATGTTTGGATGACAGACGAATGATTGCTATGACGGATAATTGGAAATATCAAGTTCAATTGAATACGGGAAAGATTGCATGGATAAATAGACAAATATAAATGGGTATAAACATTTATTGTAAAAAATCAATGTATTGTTGTTTAAATTTAAGCTTAATAAAAAATCATCGCATATCATTCTAAGTATCCTTCAAAGTGTTCTACTTACTTGTGCAGTACTTTTCTGAAACTTTTCTGTCTATGTGGTCCCACAATAGCTCTATTGGGTTCAAATAAGGAGATTGAGCTGGCCATTACATAATAAATAAGATGTGAGAGGTTTCTTTCCTTTCTAAGAGGTTTTTGCAGATCTTGGATGTATACTTTGGGCCGATGTCTTGTTGAAAAACAAACTTCCGTTCAATTAGTCTCTGTTCGGAAGGAATGGCTTGCATCTTCATGATAGAATGATAACTTTTCTGTAGGAATGAACTACCAATCTCTCATACTTGCCAGAGAAAAATATTGCACATGAAATTAAGCCTGGACAAAGCAGCTGGATTTTTACAGAAAAATAGTTCAAAAATATTTTATGGATCTATTTTTTTCATAATAATTTTTATCGAGTTAAAGTAAAAAATATTAATAAAGTCATAAACATTCATGAAAATGAGGAATAAGTATTTTTTTTTCTAAACTCTTTCTTGCCAGTGTACTTACGAATACAAAAACATTGTATGGGTCCAATTGGCCAATTCAATGCTTATGTAATTATATACCAAACTTAAAATATATTATATTATAGAATAAGTAAATTAATAATAATTCCCATATTATGGACTATAATGACTAAAAATAAAATAATTTAAACTTTTGTCAAATTAAGCTACTGAAGTTAATTTCAATGTTGCTTCTCCCCAAATAAGCTTCTAACAAAAGAAAAATAAATTCAAATTTAACGCAATTTTTTTCTTGTTTTGTATATGAATAGGTTAATCCATATAGAATTAATCGGTCTTATTATGGATTATGCTATGCCAAGGAAAATATCTCTCAACAAAGTTCGTATTTTCCGATGAAGACATATAAACATACCAAAGAGTAAATATGGGTCTATAGACCCAGGCCGTATTATACAAACAGTCAATGTTCTGGTATTTTAAAGGCAAATTGATCTTAGTTATATATGATATAAATAATATTGTGTAGTAACACATTGATTTGTACTACCTAAATTACTTTACAAATTAGCAAGTGATGTAACGATACTATTTTATCAAAATGATAAAAATAATATACAAGGTTGGGCAGCAAAACGTGGACTCTTAATTGAAGTTAATTTTCTCATTAATATAGGAGGTTAAGTGATTATTTTTTCTCATTCTGATTAAGCTATTCTTTGTCCATAAACAAAGTTTAATAAATATTTTGTCATCATGTCTGAACAAAAAGCTAGGAGGCAGCGCATCTTAAATCTCCAAGATGCTGAAGTTGAGATGTTGAAGATTTTGGATCTTGTGAAGTGCTCTAGGAGCCTCTTTTTCAATGTGGCCAAGATGAAGAATGATGGAAAAGACCTCTCCAAGAAAGTAGGAAGTGTAAAACTTAATTTAAAGAGGAATCCAGAGTTCCTGTCCACCTTGGAGAAGAAGATCAAGAGGGCACCATCAAATCTATGAATAGCCTCGCCAACGACTTCTTCGTATCTGCTAGGACCATCAAGAGGGCCAAGAAGGACTACCTGGGATTATTTTTATTCTCGAGGATCCCATGCCACCTTTTGAAGGAGCTCGTGAAGGCCAGGATGCTCAAAAGGTAAAGAGATGTGGGCCCTTCCTCGCATATTTGACCTGCTGGGCTTAGCTGTGTGGGGGACAACAGTGTGGGAAACAGACAAAACTCCAAACCCAAATGTGGACTCACTAAAATGCCACCATAGCAGTTGCGGGTAACAATTTGTATGAGGTGTTTTTCATTAACTCCTGCAAGACCTTCTGGTGAAGTGTAAAGTGTATTTTTATGGAAAATTATATTTACTCAAATTTTTGTTGTTGCAATGAACTTTAAAAAAAGAAAAAAAGTTAGAAATCTCTTGTAAAAGTGATTCAAATGCATTAATTGTTTATATTTATATTTCAATTAAGATGTCGAATTGACGTCCTTGTACTTAGTGGTGGGCACATACATTAATCGGTGTTTCTAGCTCTAACTATCAAACGATTTTAGACTTCTTTTTTTCTTCTTTATTTTAGGATTAAAAGTAGAGAGATGCAATAAAGTTAACATAGTGGGTAATGTTCAGTTAGATCCAAGCCTGGAAAATCCACGGAATAAAACTTCAAACAAGAAACTGTCTTGAACTTATTGAGTTATATAAGAATGAATAAAAAAAGATTAGTCTCATTTGTTGCGGAGGAGGGGTTATGTAATATATGTATATATATGAGAGAGGGCACTTAGCTGCTTTGATGTCTCTTTTATTTAGAGTCTTGTTGCTTTAAATTTGCATAAGCTGTGAAGGAATATATAATATGATAATAAGTACGAGTACATATGTATCCATATTCCTTTTTTTTTTTTTTGTCCTATGAATATCATTATTTTCCATTATACGTACATATGTTGGGCAATTTCGAGCTTCTCTTTTTGAAAAGAACGCAGATTGAATACAGTAGAAGATAAGAAAAATAAAATTCATGTGATATACAGTCAAACTTGTATTAAGCAGCCAGTCAAAGAAAACTAAAGAAGCGAATGCTTAGAGTAGGTTACATATTAAATCAGGTTTAATATAAGGGAACAATTCAAACTTTGAAAATAGTGGATAACATAATACAATAAATGATTAATTTTGCATCTGAGCTGTAATGGAATAATATTCACATATACAAAGAGGGGAAAAAATGTCGAAAATGTGGAAAAAAATTCATTTATGTACATTCAATTATTTATAAACTTGTCAAGAGAGGCAGGGACATCCAGAGGGGTAGGGATAGGATTAAGGATTTACTGTTTTTTTACTAAAAAAATTAATATTTGAGATAAAAATTAAACTTTTTAATCATAGCTATGGATTTTTGAATTTTTTTAATAAAAAAATAATCTTTTAAAATTAGCTATGTATTAAAAAAAATCCTAAAGATTAATTTTTTGAGAATAGCGTAGGATTTTTTTAAAAATTTAATTTTTTGTGGATAGCTGTAGATTTATGACATTGTTTTCTAGAAACTTTAATTTTTTTTTTTTTAAATAATCTAATGTTTGAAATTTATTTCCCTAAACATTAATTTTGTTTTTTTTTCCGCAAAAATTCCGAAAAACAAACCCCCCTAAATATAATCCTGCGGACACCCTTGGAGGGTCTCTCTATATATAGCTGGTTACTACTTCTTTGTTTTTTACTCAACAGTCATGTTGACTGCTATAAGTAGGTTAGCACAGTTTTTTTGGATCATGAAATGTTTTCTACGGAACAGGATACTGCCACTTAGAGCGGTGACAAGTTTAAATCAGGTGACTGTTAAACCAGGGTTGACTGTATATACTTGAATACTTACAACACTACAGATAACAACTGTTTCTAAAAGAAGAGTTTGCTTTGATAAACAAACATGGGCATCAAACTACTTCATTTTTGTATACTATATGTATACTTATATCAATCGCACATGGAAGTTTTCATTATTTTATAGTCACTTAACAGTCAAAATTGTAGGAGAACAAGACTTGGTTTTCTCTCAAAAATGTTGGTCTTATCCGAAGTACATTTTTAACTTAGTTTTAAATTAAAAGAGAATAATAGATCCTTTTCATGATATTTATTCAAGATTATTTCTGTTTATCCATTACAATATTTATACTTTATATAGAGATCTAAATAAACTTACGTAACTCGTTAATAATTAAATTTTATATAAAACATTTTTTCAAGCAACGAATCATAAATAATTTTTTAATTATTAATCATTTTAATGTGTTCTTTTTTTATCATTAAGTATGTATACTTTACAAAAAAATATTATTTTGTTCAATGTGATCATTATCATACTTCCAAAGAAAATATGCATTTCCACCATTTTGTGGACTTACAAGGAATTTTCTCCGATTCAGAGACAAAAATATATTAATAATTGTTCTATTTTTTTAATCTAAAAATATGTATCTACAAACAATATTTCATGTTTTCTTCTTTTATTTGGATCTTTCAAGACGAAAAATAATATTCAATCACTTAGATAATTTAAGATAATGTTTAAAAATAACAAAAACTCATTAGGAAACCAAACAAGTTTTATACTTTTTGAGGTAAAAGCAATCAGGAACACACCATCGTAATCCAAGGGCAATAAAAAACTCGATATTTTGTATACTTGTGTAATAACTCCATAGCTGGGAATAATTGGCTAACTAAAAACTAGTTCTGGGTCTTTTTTTCGGTTTATTTTTATTTTTTTACGAAAGGTTGTGAGATATATATAATACATATAACGACGTGCAATATTAAAAGCTTCTCTTATTCGAATATTTTTTTATTTTTCCTATTATACAAACTTGTTTATGAAGTGAAATACTTGTTCTTAATAAGTAGTTGGATATTATTATATGCATTTTGAACTAATTATCATAGTATTACATAGTTTAGCTATCAATTTCATTAAGTTTCAGGAGCTAAACGATTTTTTTCCTATCTAAATTAGATTATCCAAATAATCATTTTTTCTTCCGTAAACTGTGGTATCATACTGTTATAATATATGTAAAACTAGAATTGGTACATTGTAGAGCCCAAAACCTCCATGTAAAATCAAATTGAGTTATGTATCTCAATCTGTTCTACAGTTATAGTTGATTTAGCATTTTTTACGTTTTGGTTTACCTTGGTTATACCCAATAAAACATTCTCAAGTAACTTCGAACACCCAGCACCTATACCATTACAAAAGCTTCTTTTAATTTTAAATAATTTAATAAGGTTGCCATTACCATATTCAGGATGGTCATGAAGATTATAACCATAAATTCTTTTCATCTCCACCTTTATGATGCTTGCCCATTTACTTTGACTCCCATTCAATCTTCTAAACTATCTCAAATTGCTCATAATCCAGTGTTTCTTGGTGTTTACAAGTCCAAGACCCCCACAAAAACTTTTTTCATGAAGTCTAGTCTATGATATTGTGCCACGCATTTTCCCATTTCTTCATTTGGTCAATTACTTTTTTCTTGTTCTTCAGTGTATGGAACAAAACACATTAAATGACTAATCTTGGACACAATCATTTGATTCTAAAAGATTAGATGATTCTACGTGAATAAAAAAGTTATTTAAAAAATGTTATTTCCAACAAAAAAAAAATAGCATAAAATGAGCCACATATTTTTATTTTCAAAAATGGATTAAAAACTATTTTTTTGAAAAACAAATTTGAAATTTCTTTTCTAGAAAACAAAATTTGAAATTAACTTCAAGTTTTAAAAAAATAACGAAAAAGACCCCAGCCACGATAAACCAGCCATGCTTGTAATTATTAGCATCCAATTTTTCACTTGAATTATAAATACTTTAAATAAGTTTTAACCAATTACACGAGATAATTAATGAGGACAGTTATAAAAAAATGAGGATATTGCTTTTTTTGTTTGTGAATCAAATAATTAAATTAATTTGTATCAGAAGCCTATATATGTAAGAAAAAATAAATGATTTGGAGACATATTTGTTATATAATTATTAAATTTCATTTTGAGAATTGTTAAAGCCTTAGATCATTCATTAAGACTGGAAGAAGTGGATCTATGGTCTATAAGAAAAAGAACTAAAGGCAGATAGTGGGAATCGAATGAAGATACTTCTAACTTGATCGTCCATCTCAAAATATGCTCTTATTGGGAATCCTGTATTCCACGGGACGACGGACGGGATAAAAATTCATGCAAGGAAAACTACAAAATTTCATTAGAGAGCAGTTTCGACTTCTTACTTAAGAAAAAGATTCCATAATTGAAACAATAAATATATAATTATTCACGATCACAAGGGAATTTCAAATATAACTAGTAATTACTTTATTGGAATTTGTACGGAAGAGGGTATTATATTGTGATATTTATTTATGACGTCATTATTGTTACATTGAAATTGTAAATATCGTTAAGATAATGTTTTATAATTACTAGTACAACCCCATAAAAATAAGATAACGTAAAAAATACAAAATCGAACCAAAATCTTTATAAGTTATAAATGTCTAAAGAAAAGTAGTCTAAAACTATACATAGTGGTAAAATACCTTTCTCCTGTAATGGACTTATTAAAAATATTGTCACACTATTTTCGAATTGCTTTTTGACTATCCAAATATGAAAAAAAAGAATTTTGCCTTTCTCATAATTTGATCGAAAGAGAGACCTAAAGTGTCGTAAGACAATGAAGTTTTGCATCTGTAATTTTTATATCATATGACAACTTTTCCTCATAAGCCATAATTGAAATTCGAAAAGAGTTTAAAATCAAACTGCTCTAATGTACGTACATATTTGCGGCTATATAATTTGACATATGTAACCTTTTTTTGAATAGTGTGTAAATAATACATCGAATTTTTTATTCCCTCTCAACTCACTGTCGGAAGGAAAAATAAAAATTTGAATAAACGTAAGATAGCTAGCTTTCTGTATCTTTCTTGTTCTTGATTATTTAGATATTAATTAATAAGTATCACATAAAATAGATTGATAATTTAATAAATATAAAAATCAATGATAAAGTATGGAATCACACAAACTCTAAACGTCAGTACTTGATTTATATAAATTAATGGAAAAATATAAAAACCCAGTTTTTTTGAGCTTATAATACGTATAGTCAGCTACTTTAAATCATTCAAGAGTATATTATGAAGGTAAAAGCATACAGGCTTATGCTTTATGTACGAAAATAATATATTAATATTCAAAAACTGTAGTAGAGAATTAAAAGTATTTATATATTAAATTTATTGTTCCAGCAAAATAGAGAGCCATTTTATACCGTTAACTGTCCCGTTTTCTGGTTAATATTTATTTCCCCCTGAACAAAACCCTTTTTTTCCCTGAGTATAGTAAAAAAACTGAGTGCATCACAGTTTGAACGTCACAATTGACCCATTTTAGGCCTCATTATATATTTTAAGTATTAAATTTAAAAATACGGTGGGTGCATCTTTTTTTTTTGCGAGTCTAAGATTTGTTCAATGATTTGCAGTGTCCCTGTTTTATCAAACATAACAGAAGATACTGTTCCTCTTTTGTGTTCAACAATAATCACTATAATATCACGTCACATTTTGGTAGGTTATGTTTGATGAAATAGGTAAATGCTTAACCATGGAGCACATCTTAGGCCCTTTCAATGATTAAAAACAAAGTACACAATATTTTAAATTGATAAATCGAATACAAGAAAATTTACAAAAGTGTTTTTTTTTTTACTCTTTGTATTTGGGACTATGTAGGAGGCCTAAGAATGCCTAATTTTAACACAAAAATAATGTTTTTTTTTCAAGATAAAATAGTTCGTACTACGCCAAAAATTGCTTGAGAGGCCTCTTTTTGTCCTTGGCAGAAAAAGTCTATGCGCCGAGGAAGACAAATATAAACCCAAAAATGGGACAGTCCAATACACATATATGCCTTTTAAATTAAGTAAAAAGATTTCAAGGATAGTCCCCATAAATTACATTAAATATATTTTCAATGATCATTGGTCGGTTGACTCGGGAAAGAAATTATCTGCCAAGAGTTTTTTTTAAAAATAAAATACGCTACTAAAAGTGGTTTACTAAAGGATTTTTTAATAATAAATTAATGTACATAATAGCAAATGAAATTGTTGGACATTACCTAACCTTCCTTGTACTAATAAGCCCATAAACAACATTTTGAACTCCGTTAAATATCCTTTTATTGCCGTATTATTTAATATAATGTCATAAATATTTATTTCTTCTCCAAGATTTGGTATGTAGTTATGATTGCGATCGGTTTACCTTTATTTTAGTTATTTTTATATATTATTTAAGAGGTTTTAATAATGGAATTACGATATTCTATTTTGGAAACTCAAAGACGTCCATGTATATGATATATAAAGAGAAAAACTGACTTATGGGCAAGATTGTGAACTCCTAAGATATACATAAAACGTGTTTACGTAGATATATATTTAATGAAGGACTTATTTTATCGGAGGTTTTTATGTACTTCTTCAACCATATACTCTGTACAACACAGTGTTATCTTTCAATGTATCATGGAAATTTACAGACGTTGATTTGAAACTTGAATGCCCCTACAATTAAATAGATATGATAGAAATATGATATAACTGACAAACTAGTAATTTGCAAGATTTTTTCTTTCCCTCTGTAGGAATGGAATATATATTACTTTTTAGATATAATTACATCGTCTATATAGAGAAAATCCGAAGCCCTTGTATTATTTTCAAAAGAGGTAAGAATAAATGAGTTATAGTACTTCCATAAAAAAATAACTTAAGTGCAATTTCCCATCCACAAAAAGTACTAGCTGTTAACAAAGATGACATACTGCATGAGAGACAACAAAAAACTTACATCGAATATACTCTTCAACTTCCATATGGAGACTTGGATTGAAAAGGGTGAAATATGTATGGAAGACATTTAATTTAAATTGGTTTGTGAAACTGAGAGAAAGACTTTATAATTGGAATTTAATAAGAATTCTCTCACAAATAAACTTAATTCCATGGGAGAAGTATCACAATATCCTTCGAAACAAAAGATATTTATCATATAACGTCCATTATTCGTAAAATAACGATTATCTTATATAGATTATTTTTCAAAATATTTTTATTTATTTAAAAACTCGTCTTACTAAATATTGTCAATATGAGAGTTGATAGAAAGAGGCATTATTTAATGAGAGTTTGATGCTTTATAAATATTGTTATAGAGGCCCTTTTGAAAAGAGAACAAAACACTTGTATTCATTCAAGGCATAATTGTATATACATTAGTGAGTTCGATGGTTTTTTAGAGAGGAGCTTCTGACAAACTTTTTATCTATAAAAAATGTTTTACTTACATACATGGCACGTTAATGCTTTTTTCATTTCATCACTTTTATGATAAATTACTTGCACAGTAGCTTTCTCTTTAATTTCACATTGTTGTTTGTTAAGTCTCTCATACATTTCGTTGAAATATAACAGTATATGTATAGTCATATGAAATGTTATTCCTCTAATCAAACAACTCAATTTCATGTTGTTGAAACATCATGTAAAATGATATCCTCTCCATTTGTGTAGATATTGTAAATATACGTTATTTGAGGTTTCGTGAAACTTTGGTAATTTGAAAGGGCCGTTATTATTTCGACATTCTTTGAGGACTTGGAGCTATTTTTTTTAATTTTCATACAAAATCGATATTAGAAAAAAAATTCTCATTCGAAAGCCTGAAATGAGTTGAAGTTTCTTTAAATCTTCCCTTCCCTCATGCATTTATTCTTCTTCCTACTTTTTTATTTTAAGAGGATAAAACAATTTAAAATCCTAAAGGATTTTTCGATATTCAAAGTTGTAAAAATTTAAATTCACTGTATCTGAGAGATTTTTATATCGTTTTTTTATATACAGTAGATGACATCACATCTAATGGCTCCCTATTCAAATACTTTAGTGGGAATAGATTATTCTTTTACGTACTTAAGAAAAGCAAATAACAATCAATTTATCATTTATATAACCATATACAATCTATAGATAGTTAATTACAAAAAGAACAAAATCTAGTTGGTAAAAAGATGAAGCAATGACGTCACGAGGGTGTGGTCACGTTTACCTTTTCAAAAAAAAAAATGTCACCAACTAGTAGTTTTTGTTCTGTTGTCCCCAATGACCACCCCTGTGAAAAATTTTAACAAAAGCGCATGTGAGGGAGCAAGTTGGACTACTCATAGTTGGTAATTGGTATTCGTGGCGTAAAGGAGCTTCAACAATGGATGCAATGCTAGTGACCCTAAGCACAACAAGATTAACTATACTCTTATACTCCAACTAACTAATTAAAGGAACATTTAAGAAATTGGATGAATTATTGCAGTTAACGAGACCAATGTTAGTCTCAATACTGATTTTTGACGTTCTGGATGTTTAGTCTCTCACAGAGTTAGCCTTGCCTTCGATTTCGGTAATGTGTCTAATTTTTGAGGGCTTGAGGAAACATCTCAAAGGGGATGAGGGGAGTTAAGTTCTCAGAACCAAAAAGCGACAATGATCACGAATCGACCTTACCCTAAAATTTTAGGGTGATAATAATCATCTAAAATATTGATCTTCTGTACATAAATAATTTGAACAGTTCAGGTAGTTGGTTCCATGGATATACAGGATAGTATGAATCCGTACCTTTCGATAGATTAGGCTTGTGTCAGTACTGCAAACAAACTTTTATTATTTTTGCAGGTAAAAGATAGATTTTTTTAAAAAGAATTTTGATATGAAGAGTCATAATATAGCAAAATCCAAAATAAGCGGTATATTGCTGTACGTAGTTTTTTGTTTATCTATTTTTAGAGAGGGCGATCGTAGACCTATAACTATCATACATACTTTCCCGATTTTTTTCTTTTTTAAGCAAACAAATTGTTTAATTTTTCTGTTTGTCTTTACTTAAACAATAAGAGGATGTTTTAATAAAAGATAAAAAAAGATAATTGAAGATTAGGAAAACAAAAATAAATTACAATAATAGAAAAAAAAGTATTCATAAAGTAGACGTATATTCTAATCCTTTAATGGACTTATATACTTATGTATGTATTGTATATATATATACTTACTTTAAGTACCATCAACATTATGATATTACTTTCTCATGGGCATTAATGCTCATTTCTCCTATTGTGACTTTTATTATTGTTATTAAACAGCCATTTACAGAATATTATGCATGTTTTAATGTTTAAGTAAATATTTATATAAAATTTTTAAAGGCTCTTAGAAAAAATAAGTAAAACATTCATTGTAGGTGGAAATCGATAACAAAATCAGTAATTAATAACCAGTGATATAAACCCTGTGATTTTTTCATGTAATTGGTAATCTGAAGAATGAATTTTCTTTTTCTTAGCAGTTGTCATATTTATTTAATTCCTGAGTTGTGAACATCCGTTCCTAAATAAATTGAAATATACTCAAGACCTAATTGAACATTCGTGTCTACTATTAAAGATAGAGCGTAGCCCTGAGGATTTGTTGCAAACTTATATTTGAAAGTCATTGTTGGACTCAAAGTAGAGTGGGGATCGACATTGGAGTAACCTTGCCAATTTCCTTGTTTATTTCCTTCTCCCCTCCTCCCACGTCGCAGCCGATTGTAGCTTATCTCCTACAAAACATTCCTCAAATTTACAGGATTACCATGTTGATTTTCGGTCTTTTCTGTTTAATATGTACATGATACATAGGACTTTCATCACTGTCAATAACACAATTGAACATTGTAGCTCACTAAACAACGCGCTCGAGACAAATCATTCTCTTGAACTCAACGTAAGTAGGTTCGTTCCCCGGTCGTTCCTAGAGAAGGAAATATACTTTATGTATATGGAGTTTATGTAAGCTGCCTTGGTGAGATTGAGTAATTGTATTACTATAATGCTTACTTATACTTAATCAGTGCAGCCACATCTTAAAGGAACATTAAAAAAATGAATTGATAACATAATTAATAGAGTTTTTTTAAATCATTTTTATCAGAGTAAAATAATTGGTTGGGGAAAAAGTAATTTCGTATTTCTGGCCTCCTTTTTTTTAAATTAAGCATATCTTGTTCATTATTGGTCACATTGGATCAATTGCTAAGGTGTGAGTGTTAACTACAAACACTTGTTGAGCAATATTGTAGTTGGGGGATTATGGGGGATCAGTCATGAATTATAGTTTGTCGAGTATGGAGGTATTGATAGGAAAAAATCGTCTTATTTTACATTTTTACTTCTTGATAGGGAAAACATGTCGAAAGGGACCTAGAATATTCATAATCGATACGAGGACGATAATCTTTTGATTTGTATTGCACAACAGTGGTTCGAGCCTTTTCACTCTAGTGTATTGTAAGTTAATTATGTGCCATGTATTCTTAGGTTCATCGTCGAGATTGTGGATAAAATGATTGAAAATATCGAGATACACCGTTATGTTAGCAGTTGTGGCATCGTGTTTCATTAAGGCAATATCAGGCCCCACACATCTTTGATGATCCGCCAGAAGCTCCGGGAGCTCGTATGGGAAGTTTTTATCTATCAAGCCCACAGTCCAGCCCTTGCACCATGTGACTACCACGTGTTCCTATCCATAAACAACACTGGGGGGGGTACAAATACCTTTGAAAGTGGATGTCCAAGTTTTTTGCAAAGAGGGAGAAGTGCTTCTACGATAAAGACATTATGAAATTAGATTCTCGTTGGTAACAAACTATCAAACAGGATGCTGCATATTTGGCTTAACTCGGATAATTCTAACACTTCTTATGAAACATAGAAATAAAGCGAAAAATACGAAATTACTTTTTCTCCAACTAAGAAAATTTATATAATCAATATTATAACATAAATTTTATTCCTCAAAAAATTTATATGCATACTATCCATTTTTTTTTTTTTTTTTTTTTGATATTTGATCTCAGCTATTCAAATATGAAAAAAAAATCTTTAAGACAATAGTAACAAGTGGCAATGAGAGCTTAAAGTCAATTCGATGATTTGATCGCAAGATGGACTGGAAAATTTACATTCAAATGAAGATTATACCAAAAGTACTTTTCAGAAGTGTATTTCAACTCGTTTTACTATTAGCAAATATGTATGTCTCTTGAATAAAACTTTGGTTTGTCTACTTTGAAGAATCTCCAAGTAATTTAGTAAGACGTATTTCAACTTTATCCGGTCCACCCTACTCTTTACAATAGTGATGTTGAGTTTATCTTTCAGAATTGATAAATAATAACTTTTTTATTCATCATAATAGTATTCTACTAAGTATAAGTCTTAGTATATTTTGAAGACAGTGAGGTTTTACATATTATATTTCAAATTAGAGAAATGTTGTGACCTTGTTTGATTTTAAATTCAAAGGCAATTACAGACTAGGAGCTGCAATATTTTTATAATTTATATCTAATCAAGTTTAAACTAATTTCACATGAAATAACAACCCCAAAAATAATTAAGAAAGATTTTATACTCCAAACTTAGTTGCTGCATTATATAGGAGTCAATTAAGTATGAAAGATATAGTCTTTATTTTTGAAGCAACTATTGACTCATTGGGGTTGAATATTCATTAATTTACCAGCTTAAAATAAATAAAGGCGATAAAATAGCGTTATTAGATGTTTATTGGTTTTAACAATACACAGTAAGACTTGCCTTCAATGTATTTTAGTAGTCAAAGATCATTTAATGATTTATGCTTGTTAAAATCATTGGAAGCTTAACAAAAAATATTAAAAGCTGCCTAAAAGAAACGTAGCCCTCATTTATGGTATTTTACTGATGAAGCTGCTTCCTTTTCACTCTTCAATGATGATGTCGATCAAGAAGTTAAAGAAAAAGTGGTCGTAAATTTGAATAATGAAAATATATTAGGACATGACAAAATATATATTGCATCAAATGAAGCATTTGATGGTTCTTAGTTTTGTGCGTGAATGTTTTAAATTTTCATTAACAACTCATCTATCGTTTTATGAAGTTTGATGTCAGATAAAAAAATATATGTATATGTTACTCCATATCGGTCAAAAGCATGAAACAGTTTTCCCGTTTCAAAATCGACGATTATTTTCTTCCTGAAGCTACATCTTGATGGGATAGTAATTCTACTTGGATTGAAGCACGAAAAAAGTTGTCAATGCATACAGCAGTTAATGTTACGGCTAATATATAGTTCAAAAGTTTACGAAAGACTTCCATGGCACAATTACAGAGGATGAAGAACAAAAGCAAATTCTACTACGTTGATTTCATGAACACAAAAAGATATATCATAAATGTAAGATAAAACACTTAAAAGAAAATACATCCAAAAAAATTAATTTATTGTGTTATTAAGTAAAAATAATCCTAATATATTCAATGGAGTCCTATTATTTATCAATTCTGAAAGATAAACTTAACATTATACCTTTATTTATAGTAGAGTGGACTGGGGAAAGTTGAAACACGTTTTACTGAATTACTTGGAGATACTTCAACTTAGACAAACCAAAGTTTTACTCAACAGATATACATTTTTTTGCTAGTAGTGAAACAAGTTAAAAAAACAATTATGTACCATATAGAATGTACAATTGTGTACCTTATGTGTAATCTTTATTTGAATGCAAATTTTCTAGTCTACCCTACAATCCAGTCATGGAATTGAAAGAATAGAACAAAGTTTTATTGTAAATCGTGTTCATGCATCAATAGTTGAAGATTATTAACTACTCCTATAAAGCTCAAGCAATATAGGGATTCGATATTTTGTATGTACATTACTAAGTTCTAAAAACTATTAGTAGAAGAACAGGGAAACTTTAGGTATATGTATATATAATCATAATACATACATTAAGGTCCTCTTGTCCTCGAGTATATTTCATTGACACTTTTCCATACTTTGCGCATATAGAGTCTCATGTTTTACACCATAATCAATAATGCATAAAGTATTCTTACTGGTATGTAAAACTCAAAGGAAACTAAAATTAACGTGATAATCCTGACAACTTGAAGAGTATTTGAGAGGAGAAAATCTTAGTTGTTATGAAGTTATATTGGATCAGCTCTAAGTAGCCGTGAAAGGAAGCAAATAAGCAAAAATATCACTCCGTATATTACATAGAACATAGGTAGGTATTGTCGAACCTCAATACTAGTCTGAGTCCAACAAGGAGCATCATATATTACTCCCAATCAAACCCTCATTGTTACTCTTCGTCTTTCATGAGCACACACACAAGTTATATCTTCAAGAATTAAATGATAAGAGCTTTTGAAAATAAAATAACACATATTCAGATTGCCAACATAATAAAGCAGCTACCACATTCTAGGACATATTTTATACATCTCTGGATATTATTTAAAAATATGTAAGAATTGCAGGGGTGGCAAGATCACTAGAACAACGTCCGGATAATATAAACTTTTTACTAGGGCTTTAAGTTTTACAATCCCTCCCGGACGGCTTACTTAAAAAATACCCGATATGTTGACTTATAACTTTTTCTTGGCAGTGATGTGATTAAACAGATCAAAAAGCTACTTTGAGATTAAGTATAAACAACTTTACGTTATTTAAGAACATACACTTAACAACTAAAAGGCTTCATCATCAATAGAGTTGTCAAAAAGAGGGATTCTTGTTGTGTAAGGATATCGTTGGCTTGATGATGTCCCTAACAAATAGTGCGATAGATAAATAAATGAACGTTGTATTTGTTTCAAGTACAAGACGATAGTTAGAGTGGTTTTTTGAAAGCTTTGTAAAAGAGACATTCAAGATTAACATAAAAACCACCCCAAACATGATGCATCTAGTATATCCAAGGGTTGAGTATTGTATTAGTAAAATTTTTGGAGAAGATAAGGAATACATTTTTCATGACAAATAGTGAAAGGCGTGTTCCGGATAATTCGTTCGATTAAGAACTTCATCTGTGTCATAAAGGCGATGATTTTTATATAAAATGGCTTTTGAAATTAGATTGACGTTACCCTAACTTGGAAAAGGAACAAAACAATACCAAGAGAGGTTCATTGTCTCTCTTTGGGTCATATTTTTTTAAACGACGGCATAAGACAAAGAAAATAAAATCTAATAAGCTGCAGCATTAAACTGTGACTCAACTTATATATTTAATGGTCTTTTTTCGGTTTGAAATAGACCTATTATGTAAGTATGTTGGTAAACAAATCAATGGAATTTAAATTTGAAACTGTACCAATGGTCCACACAAAAAGTAACAGGTTTTTCAATAACAAAAAAATGCAGTTATGAACATTTAGTTAATTAAAAAATAAGAAATGACCTTCGGCAATAGCGAGAAGAGTATTATTAAAAGTAGGTACTATTTGAAATACGTTCTTTAATATTTATAATGCAGGATCGATAAAAATAGTGATTATATTTCTTTGATATTTTAAAATAACTTTTAATAAAGTATTTATTTCATTATAAATACAGTTGAAGTAGGTTTTTTTTTTTCTTGCTTATTAGTTGATATATATTTCGTTGTGCAATGAAGCAAAAAATAAACAAAACAACTAGATGGGTGGATAAAATCTTTCAAGTATATAAATTTATTAAAAAGGCGGTTAGCTAGAGCAAATTAAAAAAATGAAGGTCTCAGAATAAATAACCAAGGGTCAAAGGTTCTACACTATAATGTGTTATCCATAAAATATAAAAGGGGCGACCACAAGGTCGGTGACTTCAGGATGTATGGGTGAAATCTTGTAATCAAATATGTCAAAAAAACAACAGTTTAAAAAAACCGTACATTTCCAGAATAATAATTGCTGTGAATCTTTTTTTTTCAAAAAAAAAAAGCAAAAGATTACGTCTAAGTTTTGCTAAATATCCCATCACCCCTCCTAAAAAACAACAACATGTAACTGCCACTGCCCTGACAACCAAAAAATCTTAAGAAATAATCTAGAGTCAAGTCTCACATAATAATCTGATGCGATTCCATGTTAATTCGTGAGTCTTTGAACTTGAGTCTAATTGGAAACACAGAAGAACCCGGTCTTACATTTTAAATTAAAACGCCAAACCTATAATCACATCTCTGTGAATGATAAAAAATGAGCTGTGAATGGAAATAATAATGTTCAGTTTGATATACTTGCATTAACAAAAATATGTTTTTGTAATATTATAAATATATTCCTTAAATAGGTTTGAGTCTTTTGTTGATATGATGTCTTTTTTTGAAAATTAATATCAAATGTTTATTGTCGACATATATACTTATCTAATACATTCGATGAATTACACAATGAAATAAATTAAAACTTTATTTATCCGCAGATTCTTAAGATTTGTTAAAAAAATATTTGCTTTTGTGTAGAAAAATATAAAAATGACTTTAAACCTAAAAAAATATTTTTTGTGTAAATCAATTACTCATATGAATTTTTGCTTATTTGATGTATAGAACAAAAATTTGCTGCTTTTAAGTGTTGAACAATTATCTACTATTAATAATAATAAAAAAATACAACACAAACAACACTATCGTCTACTATTCAACACGGCATTATTCCAATATATCCCTTAGATCATGTCCTTTATTAGTGTTCTGAAAGTTGATTGGTTTAAAAAGAATTATTGTGATCAATTCCTTACTATTATTGGAAAATAGTTCCACAATTGGGAAGAGTTGATCAACAAAAGAAGCACCAGGACATCCAAATGGTTTCAATTTTATTTAGAATATAAATTATTAGTTCTCCATGGCTGAAATGTTATGAACTTTATTATCTTATTAGTGGATACTGATTTGTAAAACTTTAGGCAAAGAAGATATACAACTTCTCAAAGAAAGATGTTTATACCAAAAATTACTAGAAAAGTCATTTTACATAGAAGTACATATATTATAAGTTGACGAAGAACCGACAAAAAATACTTTATAATATAGAATCTAATTTCCCAAAAAATAATCAGGTTTATTTACCGTTTTTCATAAAAAAAAACTCACTAGTAACTACTAAATATTTGCATATTCTCTTGTCAAGAATGAAAGCCTAAGAATAATAGTTTTTTTCTTTTTAAATGACGTAATGAGCTGTATTTTAGTCTTTAGAACGCTACCTCACGTTCGTTGCTAAATATCATTTAGAGTCATATTGATTATTTTTTTATTTTATATTAGGTCCTTTTCTTTTTCTTTTTTCCTATGAGCTTTAGCTATACACGCTCGTTTGAAGAAAGAGTTCTAAATTTATACTTAACTTACACTAAAAATGTTTGTAAATAGTCTAAATATACATTCATACATACGAACTTTGCTTTGTAGTACATTTCATACGCACAAAGGAGCACTATATAGAGTACATCCTGCATACATACTCAATTTTAAATTCAAATGATTATCTTATGTAAAAAACATTATAATCCCTTAATACACCACATAATCACTTTATTATGTTTGATTATTGTATGATATTTTAAGGTTTTAAAGAAGTATTTAATTTAGGACATCAAATTGAAATTTTGGGTACTTTATAATACGCTTGACATGCTTACGATGCTTCTAGCAGAAGAATAGTGTCATAGTTGAGATGAATTACTTAACAAACATTTACCTTCGGGTCTTTTTTCTTTCCTTTTTGGGCAGAAAGGTTGAGAAACTGCAACTATGTATTTACGAGTCAAATTATTACTTGCTCGAATTAAGTCTTGAGTCTTTGAACTCAAGTCCAAATTGTGTCAATAGCCTTTTCCTTATAGTTAGAGTAGATTCGGAAGGGGTTGTTTAATCAGACTTAACTAGAGTCAAATGACGAGTATGAGTCCTTAGCCCTGTCATACTCCAAGGTACTTTGTTTGTAAACTATATAAGCTAAAAGCGCCAGTCAATATTGCTGATGAAGGGGGATATCTTGAATTGTAAGTCCCAAGTTTCATCAGTTATATAAAGTATCACATATATTTTATGTAGATCAACTGGTTCTCCTTAGATAAGTATTCTCCATAGAGGAAAGGAGAGGGATACATTAGATACATTCTGTCAGTAGCTCTCAAAGAAAAGATATTTCATGTCAATTAAAAAACTACTCCTAATACTCTAATGTACATTTGTATACCCATCACCTGTCAAAAATCAATTTCCTTTGAATATTTATTCAACTACTTGTATCCCAAAGACAAGAAATGATTGTTTTGTATTATATTTTCATTTATTGTACATCACAGCAATGAAGGCTTCTCAAAGATTAAATAACAAACATGTTCATGTGTATGTTATTTAGTGACAGACAATACTAATAATTTGGATTCATATTTAAGAGTATGTATGTCAGATAAAAAAGTGTTTTTAATCAAACAATATACATTGGATGTTAAATGAGTGCCAAGTCTTATTCGTTTGTGTTGTTATTGAGAATCCCGAAGCCAAGTATTTCCAGTACAAAAATATATATGCATATTTATGTACTATTCTCTAATGACAAGATTCATCAATGACTCAGACGAATACGTATTGGGTATGTAGATCAAATGAAATTCTTCTAGTATATTTAAACAAAGCTATAAACTAAATGACAGAACGCACCTATTAGCTTGAGTAAATTGTTTGGTTTATAAATACTTATCCTTTTTCTATGCAAGATGTCGTTTTTAAAATACTGAAGAAGACATTGTTTCCCTTCCCTTTGAGGAATTTATATTCCTAGTTCATTGACAAGAGTGAATTCATGTTGGATATAAGGTAAATAGTTTTGAAGAATATTCAATTTTGTTATCTTTGTTTCACACAACCTTTCCTACAAAAAGGAATCTAAAAAAAGGGCTGAAATCAGTTTATAGTTAGCGAAATAAGTCGCTCATACCAACTGCTCTTTAATCTCTTAAGTACTTCCTGAGTCTTGACCATCATATTATTTATCTTCAATATAATATCAAATATATTATTTTTTGTATATATCAGCGTAAATTTATATGATCGTCCGTAGTTCAAAATTAGAAATGATAGTTTATATTTTTTCAAAGAAATAGTCAGATGACCATTATATATAGTCTTATTTAATAGTTTGGGTAAAAAGTAATTTCATATTTTCGCTTTATTTCAAGGCTCTACAGGAAGTGTTACAGTTATCAAATTTAAGACAAGTATGTCCTGTTCTACTCAATAACTTGTTGTCAACGAAAATCTAAATTCATTATGTTCTTCTCGTAGTAACCCTTATCCCTATTGGCAAAAAAATAGCACAACCAATTTTTGCACGCCTATATTGAGGGGAAATTTTTCCCACCAAGTGCATTACCATACACTTAAAAGGGGGGGGGGGGAATGGCACTTTGTGCCAAGACGAAAATAGAGGGTGAATGTATAAGAACTCTCTATACAATCTCCCGAAACTTTTGGGGCATCATCAAATATTTCTACAGCCTGGTATTGTCTTGATGGTGACTTGTTGTCTCCTATTCACCAATGTTGGTCAACTCAGTTCGATCACCAGCTTCAAACAGTTGAGTTGTTCATAGTAGAGTGCAATATTGAGCGGGAAAAAATCGTTCAAACTAACTATTGTGCAATACGAACCAAAAGAGTATTGACCCCTTATCCATTTCAAAATTTATCAGACGCTTTCAATGCGTTTTTCCCTTTTCTAACTAGTTATTCTTTAGGTCTTTTCAGAGAAGGGATGTAGCTCCAGTGAATAAACTTCTTCAGCCAACAATTTTCTTCTTCAACTGTCTCCTCAGTGAGCCAGGGAATAACTGTTGTATTATATAGTATATTAGTAATAATTAGGAAACTACTGAGGTAAATCAACTTTTGAAGGTGGAAAGTTCTCCATTGGTAAATAGAAGAATACTTTTTTTACGAATGTCCAGTTTGAATAAATGTCACATTCTTTTTCCCATATAATTCCCAATATTTCAATAGTGTCCGTAATTGAGCATCTGGTAATTTGAATATGCTTACTTGGGCTCCATTTAACAATAGGAAGAACAACGTTTTTTTCATAGTAGATCTTCAAACCAGACCTCCTTTCATACTTCTTGAAGTAATTTTAAAATCACCTCCACACGTTTTCTTAATATACCCTCAGACTTAGCTTCTAACATCAATGTGACGCCGTCGGCATATATTTCAATTATATGTCTCGAGGTCCCAAAATCCACAGCCTTGAATTTCCTTATAGTTGAATCTCCAAGATCTTTCAGTGCAGTGACGAATAATAGGGGGGAATGAAGGACAACCTGGACGGCAATCCATCGAAATAGTTCACATACCATTGAAGAGAAGATTTGTGATGGGATTAAATTATTCTTTTGGAAGAAGTCCTTTAACTGCTTTCAAAATATTTCTGTGTAGGACAGAATCAGATACTTTGCTGAAGTGTAAAATTGCTCAAAAAGTTCAATTTTTGCATATAGTTTCAACAGCAGACAGTACATTTCTTGAAATGTCTAAAAAATAATCCCCTTTCTTCTTTACCAAGTTTGGAGTACAAATTTGGTTCTATTTTACTGCAAGGAACAGCCATAAGAATGCGATAGCTCTTATTGAGCACCATGGTTGGTCTCCAATTGTTGATATTGGGGTAGCCACCCTTTTTTTAGGGATCATTATTATCCAGCCTCTTGTTATATATTGTGGAAGCTTCCTACAAATTTACATTGACTTCCCCAGTTCAACTAAATAGGGAACAATCCCATTGGATGAAATTTTTTCTACCAATACCGTCTGGACCAAACGTTTTTGTGTACTTCAAATGATTATTGATGTATTTAGATATAATATTTTTCGTGAAGATTGAATGTCTTTCTAACTTAGGAAGGGGAAATTTAGCTCTTTCAACAAGCTTTTGAAAGTACATATGAAAGAGCTTCAAAATTCCCTGTGGGTCAGTGATACTTTGGCCATTGTCAATGATTTTCTTGATAAAGGTAGTTGATCGGTCTTTCAGGAACAAATTTTTCAATCATCTAGATGCGTTTGTTTCCGAGGTAATTTTTCCTATAAACTCAATATCAAAAATCTCCAAACAACTAAATAAATAGGCAGTTTCTTCTGTATTTGAGCGTAAAAAATGAGATCCCTTATTCAAAACATTTTCAAGATCTTTTTATAACGATACGGATCTCTTGCTTTTCTTTATAATAAATTGTAGAGTTGGGGATTTTATTGGATTCAAAGTAGAGTTATAACGATGATTATAAATATTATTTATTTCTTTTTTATACATGTGATCATTTTATGATGTGATCCAGAATGAGGGAGATAGAATGCATTAGTTGTTTTTGATCGGATACAAGAAGAAGGAAGCGCTAAATCGATCCTTGAGTACTTCTTTTAACTTCTACAAGAAAGACTATCCTGTGGGTTAGTCAAGTTCCACGATAAGTTTGGTAAATATTTGAAGATTAGGGTACCGAAAGTTTATCTATGTCTATTGCCGACACTAAAGGTTTATGATCTGTTAATACTCTAAAAGTGTGTCCATCTAATGCCCACAAAATGTTTAATGCTTTCTGTAATAGCAAGTAACTCCCTCTCAAAAGTTGAATATTCCTTTTTCATTTTAGATAAGGCTTTAGACCAAAATGCTAGTGGCTGCCAGTCCCCATTCACTTTCTGTTCCATAACGGCTCCCATTCCAGTATCAGACGCTCCTTTTGTAAGGGCTAAAGCTAAGAAGTTGTACCAGAATGAAAGTTGAGTAATTGAGGATAAACTGTGCTTTATACCTTGAAAAGCTTTTTCACATTCATCATTCCATATGAATTTAAATTTTTTCTTTAAAACTGGATGTAACATCTCTGTCCATTTTGACAAAATTTTTGATGAATTGAGAATAGAATTGAGCCATGCCTTAAAATCTCTGTAGATCATCTTTCCATTTTGCAGATGAAATACCTGCAATAGCTTCAACTTTCGAATTAAGAAATTTAAAACCCTCCGGTGAAATATAATGCCAAAGGAACTCAACAGAGTCCCTGAAAAACTTGCATTTTTCAAGAAAAAGTACCAAGCCAGAAGTTTTAAGCTGCAACAAAACTGTATTTATGGACTGTCAATGTTCATTCCTTGTCCAAAAAGCAATTAATATCATCAAGATACACGAATACATTTTTAATTCCCTCAAAACAGAATCAATGAGTCGTTGAAATGTCTGGGCACTGTTTTTAAGCCCAAATGGCATTCTTAAGTATTCATACAACCCAAATGGTGTAATGAAAGCTGTTCACTGATGGAGTCTTTACTCATGGGTATTTGATTGTAAGCTCTGTGCAAGTCCATTTTACTAAAAAATGTCATCCCTTGTAGGTTGGCCACGATATCCCTTAAATTTGGAAGAGGATATCGATCTAGATCCGTCATGTTATATAATTGATCCAGTGGCATTTTAACACGAATGAAATCTTTACAATTCGTCTGGGATATAACAAATACCTAGGGATCCGTATCAACAAGAAAATTAATAGAATTTATATTGTCTTTCATTAATAAGAAATTTGAAGGTTTCTTTAATGCTTCGGTCACATGCAAACGAGGAAAATTTAGTTTTTTTGAATCAATGAATTAAAATGTCAATCAGGACCAGAATACACAGTTGCATTCAAACCAAATTTTGAATGATACATACTTTTTTAAATTTTGTAGATTCTTAGGACTTCGAAAAAGCTCCGCTAGGTCTCTTCTTAATCAAAGGTGCAACCGTGGGGGAAGAAGATGGATCCTTGATAGTATAAATGGTACTGTTTGTGACTGCCTTCGCAGCCATACACATATCTGCTAAATTCTTATTCGTAAATGTTGATTGTGCTCTCAAATATCCCTGTTATTCCTTATTTGTGTCTCTTTAATCAAACTTTCACGTAAATCCTTTATGTATTTCTCATCCAGAAGACGTTCAACCTCATCTTTTACCACCATGCTCGAGAGCCCAGAAGTATCAAACTATCATGTGGACTATTATTTTTATCCTTGCGGAAGATGATAGCCCATATCGTACTAATATGGATTTTCTTGCTCCCTCATAAGTGAGATCCTCCCTCAACACAAAATCAAGTTCAATTCTCCGGAACCAGTTCTCAACATCCGACCTAGGAAGGCAGAGTTCCGCAATGGTCATTGCTGAATTCGCTTCTTCCATTTTAATCAACCATGCTAGTTTTTGGGGAGACACATGTGGTGAAGTTTACTTTCGGGCATTTTTCAAATCACGTCGGGGTCACTAATGTAAAGTATTTAAGTATGTTCAACTATCTACTGATTATATTCTAGATTAATCATAATAATAACAAGAAGAAAAGGGAGAACTGATCAATTTGATCAAATCAAACTTCAACATGAATTTATAAGTAATTTACAATAGTGTTTCAATGTTGAGTCAAATTGAAAACATAAAATTTATCAACCATACCTATAAGGTTATAGAAAAATGCATAATTAAGACTACTCCTCATCTTATTGTGGATATTAGAAGGGCTCTATGATACTGAGGGAAGCAGCAGTAGAAGAATTTAACCTACTTCGGGGACCGTCAGCCCACAACCCGGGGGTGATGGTATATTAGAGGGTGATCTTGGTAATTAGAAATGCAGCGGCGGTGCAATTTAAACTGCCTTGAAGCCCAGTACATCACCTGTAAATCACTTGAAAGCCTGGGTGTACATTGGTTGGGATATTAGGAGGGTTCCTTGATGCTCAGTGAAGGGGCTGATATTTAACTACACTTGTTCCCTGCACAACCTGGAACTCGGGTAGTATTTTGAATAATGAGTGTTTCTTGATCAGTTGGACCCAGCAGTTCGCCTGTACAGCCCATGGGCGGAAGTTAATTGTAGCATATTATAAAGGATTCTTGATGCTTAGAAATCTGGCTGTGGTGCAGTTTAAACGGCCTTGAGGCCCATAAATTTACCTGTACAATCGGGGCTTGGGGTATATACTGCCATGGAGGCCTTAAAATAGTATTTTTCTAAAAACGAACTTACGAACAACTATTTTATATATAAAAAATAATTAGGATCTTAAAATTCTAAAGAGCTAATTCGCTGCATGTGGTATGTATCTTTGAACACTTTAAAAAAAAGGAGATTTTAAGGTTTAGAGAAGGAAAAAAAATGAAGAGACAATAAGACAAAGGATTTTTAACAATAATATGAAAAATGATGGAACAACAGTTCAACTTGAATATTTTTCCTCTCTAAAATAATAATCTCTTCTTTTTTTTAAGTGTGCAAAACTACATAACAACATACTGTGAAAATAATTCTTTATTTTCTTTTATATGAAGTAGAAGAGATCAGAAATAAATTAAATTTATTAATTTCTGGGGAGCACTGGGCAAAACTGTACTATGTCTTTTTTTTAATGTCTGAAGATACATAAAAAAATACAACGAGAATAATTCTTTAATTTTTCTTTTATTTACCGCAGAAGAGTTCCTGCATACTGGGCGCATGTTTATTCACGAATAAACAATATGGAATTAATCAATGATCAGATAGATGAATAAGAAAAAAAGGATTTTTTCTTCTTGAATTTAAGCCAAAAGACAACGAAAAAGGTTTCAAAAGGAGTCCTAAAAACAACAAGTGAATCAACTCCGTTAAGAATTGTTTGTAACCCACTTAAAAAAAGTTTGACCGGGATTCACTTACAATGATTGCTTCGAGAAATGACCTGATTTGACGAGTAGATTATTCATAAAATTTATAAGAGACAAAGTGTTTTTCTATGGTGACATTTCAAAGATGTTTAATGGCATTTTTGTTGAAGATGATGATAGAAAATATCAACACATTGTATGGAGAAATGGTAATGAAAGAGCAAATCCAAAAACATGCGAATGGACACTTATCTCAAAGCCCTGTCAGATTTATTGCTGAAAAATATGCGAATGAGTAACCAGAAGGTAAAAAAAGTCTTATTTGAAGATACTTATGTTGATGACATTACTACATCCGTCGAAAGTGATGAGGTGGCATGTAAAATAATGATGGATATAGATTGTATTCTGCATTGTGGAGGTTTTAAAATAAAAAGATGGTATTCCAGTGCGATAAGCCTAGGAGAAGTATGTGCAGGGTATCGGACAAAATTGGGACATGAAGTCAGATTATATACAACTAGGAGTAAAAGAATAGCCAAGTTTAATCAAAGTAAACAAAAGAACGATTTTTTCAGCTATTGCTCGAATATAGGAATAGTTATTCCGGTTTTGATAGAGTTGAGAATAGCTTTTCAATCGGAATAACAAATAATTAGACCATTACGTCAAAAAAATGTGGTAGGACGACCTAAAATTCATAGATTTGCTGATGGAGGAAAATTAGCTTATGGAGCTTGTGTATTTGTTTGATGGAAACTGTGGGACAGAAGGTTTGAAGTCAGGTTTATAGCGGAAAAGATTTATGTAACTCCTATTCGAATCAACTGCATACCTAGAATTGAACTAAATTGATTACTGATCATGACAAGACTGATGAAGTCTATAATAAAAGCGTTACAATGAAAAATAGAAAAAGGTTTATATTTGGAGTGATTTAAAGGCGGCATTAAACGGGATTCGAAATAATAATGACTCTTTAAGGCTCATTTGTATGCTCGTGTGTCAGAGATTCAAGAAACTTTTTAGCCATAATTATTTTTTTTCGTTCTAGGAAAGCAAAGCCCGGCTGATGCTCTCACAAAACATATAAACGTTAATTACCTTAAAATTTGGCATCAAGGCCCGTCGTTCTTCTACTGTGAAAACTGGCCAGAAGATCTCCAATATATATATATATGAATTTTCGTAATGGTCCGGAAATTAAAGAGACTAAATGTCAAGGAAGAAAATGAAGAGGAAAGATAGGAACAATTTGTATAGATTTTGAAGAAGATGATAGCCTTAAAACTTTAGGAGTAAAGTTAGAAGATACACTTGTATGGAAAGATGTTCTAAATAAAGAGGATAATATGGAAGCAAATGGAAGCTCGTTAAAGCCCTTCAAGGGAATACAGATTTTAAGAATAAAGAATTTAAAAGGTTATCTCCGGTCTACGATGCAATAAACAAAGTTTATACTTGGAGGAAAAGGATTGTCATCAGAAAAGTTTCTTTCTTTTTGAAAGATGAAACAGTACGAACTAAGGTTTTTGGAGTGGAACTTGATAAGTTTTAGGACTTATATGTAGGATTAAACTAGATGGGACTGCATTTTTCTTCCTAAATAAGGACTGGCACTACACTAATTATACTTACTTTGATCCTCGACTAAAAAAGGTAGTCAAGACATCGTTGGGTCGATTTGTATGTCAATATTGTGAACTGCATTTTAAGAACGTGTTGAATTAGTTGGAGTTGGAGGTATCGAGAGCCTCCATTAAGGAGGGAGTTATTCTCCTCTCCCATACAAAAATCTTGGGGATGAATGAATATGAATGATGAAAAATATAGGAACATTTAAATTCCATTATGTTGATTTTTTTTTGCTGATTTTTTTGTGGTAGGTTAAAATATATACTCCTGATTAATTGCTATGAATAAAGTCACTTTTTAAGAACCTAAATGCCAAGGAAATAAAGACGAGCAATGAAGATATGTAATTACCGCATAAAAAGTAGAAAATAAATCCTTTTCAGTGGATGAAAAACCATATAAAGTATTGCACCAATTTATTTTCATCCTCTTGATTGCAAAAATGATTAATTCTTGAAAAAACAAAAATAAAATAATGAACAAACCCTCAGTCAAAGCTCCTTTTTTTTATGCGGACCTCTTCTATCTATTAAGTTATTGATTCTTTGAAACGAAAAGAATATGTAAATTTATCTAATCCTTATATAAATTTGCATTAACTTGCCAACTCCCCCCCCCCTCCTTTCATTTGAAGTATTTTAATAGTTATTGATAATAGTAATAATACTCGTTTAGATCTTGACATTTTTATCATTAATACATAATTTCATATTATATGAATGTTACAGGATTAATTTTTAATAAGGATCTTATTAAAATATAACCAAATCTTTTATAAACGATATTTTCTTATCTTTAAGATTTTCTGACAATGGATATAAAAATCTAGACCCCAAAGCCTACATCAATTGTACACACCCCGCACCAATAAAGGAATTTTTGGTTTTGACTAAAAAATAATTTAATTGTCAATGGAAAGCAATAAATTAATAGATTTTTCTCCGAAAAATCTAATATTTGAAATTTTAGTGAAAATTTTTTAAATTATTGATGAATTAAGAATAAGTTTTATAGATATGAGAGCTTCATTTGAAGACGACAGAGGGAGATATCATTAAGTATGAGTTAATATCCCTAATTAGCATATTGTCGGGTCAAAAACAAAAAGTCATAAATGGCAAAAGACGAATAATGGATTTAATACAATGGAAAAAAATCTATGTCATATGAATAAAATTTGTAAATGGATTTATGGTAATTCTCTCACTTCATTGCTTTGTTCAACTGAAAATAGTAAGTTTGGCCATAGATTTCTGAACATCGGATGGCAATTAGACACGCAACCTCGTTATTAGAGCCTTGAAAATAAATAATAAATCTTTCTTCCATTAAATAACAATTTTAGGAGATAATAATTAATTCAAGTTAAAAAGGGATGAATCTGGAACGGGAGGACAGCAACTTATTCCATCGTCCATAGAAAACCCTCATTTGTGATTCAAGTAATTAATCATGGAGCCGTGTAGCATATAATAAAAGCTTAATAAATAATATTTGGAGGTGAAACTTGAAAAAGTTCTTCTAAAGCAATTATTAAGTATGATTCAATTTGGTAGAAAAAAGAGCTAATTTTTTTTTTTTTAGTAGATTTATTTATATTCCTTTTAGTCCTAACTTCCAATCCTTTATTAGTGAGTATGGAGGAAGGATTTCTTATTAAACCTCATCAGATGAAGACATTTTGTGAGGAAATATCCATGACATAGTTACTTATTAGATTATTTCGTAGTGCTTCATATTTTTCTTGCATTGGAGAAGAAATTCTCCAATATGAGTATATGTTGGGGGTAATTATTGAAGAAAATATTGTTAAGGATAAATCATTTTCTCTTGTATATATAGAGAGATATATATAGTATCTGCATGAATCTGTATCTTTAACCTCATGAATTTTTAACTTAAATTATGATCAGTGTCAACGTCAGTGATAAGTAATGAATGATCATATTTATTATAAATATTGACACTTAATGGTAAATCAGTTCATAGATTAATTATTTTTCGCTGGTATGTTGATTCTTTTTATTTTTATAGATAGCACAAATGTTTTTCTTCTTTTTTTTATTTTGTGCTACTACGAAGTTTTTCATCGTAATTTTACAATTTTTTTTTTGGATATTATAAGCAAAAAAATTACAAGGAATAGCTTGATTTAGAGGATGTAAGGCAAGACATAATAACTGAGTGAAAAAGCATTGAAGAAATGGATAACTGAGTAATACTTTGAATGCATTAGAATCTTACAAAACTTTATCATTCCATGACATTTTGATAATTTCCAGCAATGCCATTGATTGTGAAACATAAGAGTCCAGGTTGCTCAATTTTTGTTGTAACCATAAATTTTTGCTATAATTATATTATATTCTTTGAGCAGCGTAGGTTCATCAAGTATAATTTAAACTAATTTATCCTTTTCTGTTAATTTGCATACCTTCTTTTTAAATAATTGAATGTTCCTTTCGATATCCACTTGAAACCTGCCTACTGGATTATAGTTACTTTAAATATTTAATTCTTATTTGGTGTTCATTACTGCAAAATAGCCTGAATCTTCTCAACTTTTATACTGTAAGATCCCCACTTTTACTTAAGCATTTCGATTTTCTAGTGTGTTTCATCGTTGACGAGAAATTAGTAGAAATCCTCCTCAGATTCTAATAATTGTCAGACTTCTCTCTCTATATATCTCTCTCTCTTCCCTATACCCTGACTTTGAACTTTGAAGGTAAATCCTGTTTATCCCTCTTCACTGAAATCAATAGTCTGCCCCTTGTCTCTTTCTTTGTGCTATTGACATTGTATCCTCGTTCGTCATGGGCGCACTATTGTAATAATGTGCAAGCCTGGTACTACCTTAGGATTAGAACGGAACGGAAATAATGGCTGAAAGATGAACGAAAAAACAAAACAAAACGGAACGCCAAAATAGCGGAACGCTTACGCCTGTATGAGACCAATAACAAAAACAAACAGGAAAAGTGCTCTTGTTATACGCACACACCTACGCATATCATTAATACAGCACTACACTACATTTTTATTTCTGAGATTAAAATCTGTTTATGATATACATCAATATCATGGAGCACTATATAGCAGTGCACATGGTGACTTGCTGTCGTATATTAAGATATACAGAACGACAAACTTTGATTTATTAAAATAGATATATGATCATATTTCCCAGATGAAGTCTATTTATAACTTATTATTTTAAAATGTATGTGAGTAACTTAAGATTTTTATAATTCTGTGTCAATTATATTTCACATAAATATTGATTAATGATACGTTGTATATATAAATAAATTATCTTAATTTTTGCAATTATTAATACCCCCCCATTCACAAATTTATTTATGTATATACAATTACATACATATGCATATCATATTAATTTTAGTTTATCTGATGTATCGATATACCATATAAACTGACTATATAATATAATATTTTTATCTCATTCAAAAGATAAAAATTAAATTTACAAATATTCATCATAATTCAAAAGTTTTAATAAAAGTAATATTTGTCATACAGTTTAGAGAAGGCTAAAATTAGAACTTTATTAGGATAGCTATTTGAAACAGTGTGGTGTAAATACTGTTCATATTAAATATTAGATTTAAGCTTTTTTAGTTGGGTTTTAAGGTTTACTTGTTGATGAACAATGCGTCAAGTGGAGTTTCGTATCTCACTTGTTGCCTACTGTGCTTATAATGACATATATTTTAAGGTTAGTTTGAACACGTTGGAAATATATTGTCTGTGGAGATCTCATTTTAGAGTATGGCCTCAATATTTTAGAATTGTGCTACTACTTGAACAATGTAGCAATAAGCATATGTAAGTTAAACTCAACAAATCATATTAAAAAATAAAGAGAAGGGGAAGTACAAGGTTGTTTAGATCCGCATTGACACAACTTATTACTAATCGCCAAAAATAAGTTCACCAATAATTTTTGATAAAATTTAGAAAGGCACAGAAAAAAAAAAAAAAAAAAAAAATCAAGTATGTATGATTTATGGTGTCAACGCGGATCTGAACTACCCTGTAAATAAATTAATATATATATATCATAAAACTGTTAATAATACAAAGCTTGTCTGCTTGTTGACGCTCAATTGACGCAATGCTGGGTACTTCATGTTAGTAATAAGTACTAGAAACCAGAACCAATATTTGAAGTTTAAATCATCAAAGTTCAGAGTTAGGTTGAATGTTCGAAATTATATTTGAAACGATGCAAGTAATATTCATAATTATTTATGTTTTAATATGGTCACCTTTTTTCGAATTTGAGTAAGAACATAAAACTCGAATCCAGCACTATTAAATATAATTTGTAGTTGAGATCTTACAAATGTGTTTTCCCTCATTTTTCAAAATACGATTAATGGCCAAAATAAAAAGAACAAATATAAATTATGTATCTGGTTGATTTGTAATTATATAACAAGTCAATAGTATGTAACTGTTTATTTGGTCTTTTTTGTTTATATTTATGTAGTCGGAATTAACAGTGTGAAACTTGGAATGCTCCGAGCACACGCCGAGACAGAAACAATTGGAACAAACACACAATTTTCATATATATACCATCATTGATATCAATATGAATACGGTTAGACAATACACATCTGATGAAGGAACATCACTATTGCTCGTAAGTGTTAAACTTTTGTTTATTTTTAACACAATTTTCATTTTTTGTTTTGTTTTGTTTTTTCAGACCAAATCTTATTTTCTCTAATGCTTGTTCTCGTGTAGGTAGATGTTAGAATAACAAACCTCATTACCCAATATATCCTATAAACGAGAATGGAAAGAGTTGTATGCTGTATGGATGTGAATTTTTCCGGAAGTTCCACCCACGTTTCTTGGATGGTATTGCGGAGCGATACCAAATTCTGATAGGAATTAACTTTAACATTTGACTCTAGACAACCCTGAATAAAATAATCGAGGGGTTTGAGATCTACACTTGACGGAGGCCATATGGATTTTTTCAACAAATTGCATTCGTTTTTTTAAGCCTGATATTTTAAACTAGTATCAATCTGGCTATAAAAAGATGTTCTTATTATCTGAAGAATGACCTTAAACCATGGTAACCAACAGGGTCCAAATTTTTTGATATGTAGTATTCCTGCTTTATATGAAAACCTTCCGGTAGAAACCCCAAAGGAATTTATCACCATTGCTTGGGTCTGAATTTAAATAAAGGTAAAAAAAAATTAAAGTAATAAAACATAAAGTTTTTTTTTTCCATAAGATCTGTAATTTATTGTACAAAAATATACGTATTACATATTCATCGAATAAAATAATTTTTTATCATAATTTAATATATGAACAAATGAATTGATTAATATAAATATATCACCTATACATTATTTATATAAAATATTTCTCTAAACTGCATTTATTCTCGTGAGCATCTATTTTCTCCTTCTTTCCTACACGCAAAGGTACCTTAAAACATTCAACCAAGTAGTGCATCGAACACCGTTAGTTTGAGGAAATAGTAAATGTTGCTTTTCCATGAATTCACTAATTTATTTATTGTACGTACAACGTAATATTAGTAAGTTTTAATAAGTAATAACACGTAAATAATTTATTATGGTCTTAATAAATGTTCAATGTTACATAGAGTTATAAAGCAAATTTGAAAAAAAAAAAACACTCCTCAAAATAACGGGTCATTGTAACGTCCCAGGATGGAAAAATAGAACTGAATCAAATTTCCAAAAACTTCAAGGAAACTTACGGTTTTTTCTGATTGTTGCCTCAGAAAATCTTCCCTCTAATACTATTTTTTAAAGTTATTTCAAATTGTAGCAGATTTTCAAAAATACTTTATTTTAAAACCTGCTTATAAATTAGATAAATCTTAAATCAAAGTCAATAAATAAGATAAAAAGAAGGTTAGGCCAATTTTAAACTTTCGGTCTTATGATGTGTAATTAATTCAATTAGATATGGTCCAAGAGAATAAATTGATAAGAATCTTCTAGTCAATACTAGATTCATTGATACATTAAGAATTTTGTATGATTTAATTTGTTCAAGAAAATTAATATTTTCTATTAGTCATAAGAATGGATCTCAATATGAAAAAGCTATTGGATTTCTTATAAGGTTTATAAGTATAATTAAAAAATTAAAAGTTATTTCAAGGACTAACTATTGTATCAGTTGGAAACCAGTTCAAACTGGATCAATTTTATCAACAATATCTATAATTGATCTACAGGAAATATTACTTAAAGCAGGTCTAAGTTTTTTGATGACTGCTCATTTCTCATCAAGCTTTATTGAAAATATATTTGGCATGGTAAGAGCAACCAATCTTTCTCCTTCTGCTAAGGAGTTTAAATATATTTTAAGTATAATATGTTTAAGTCCATTTATGAAGGATGTTGAATCAAGTAATTATCATTATGATAATTCATCCTTTCTGGCTGAGATATTAGACTTTAAAAATCTATATCGATCAAGACCATAATTTAGTGAAACATGATTTTATTCCACAATTTATATCAAAATCATCAATAAAACCACAACTATCAATATATAAAGTTAATATATTGTATTTCTTAGAAGGTTATATTATTAATAAAATTGAAAAGTGGGATTCTCATCATGAATCTTGTCTTCCTATGTTAAATACAAAAAATTGAATCCTAAGATGATAAAATCACAAAACCTATAAGTATTGCAGGTTACACTTGAGATAGTTTCCTTTATTGCTCACATAAAGAATTTAAATATATTATTTACAAATGGAAAATTTAATCAGAAATTTAGATCAATCTTCATATAAATGTGAAAAGAAAAATTTACCTATTAAAGTTAAAAAAAGCAAATGATGTTATAACTTAAGTCTTTGGCCGAATACCAATTTGTCACAGATTAAAAGGGAAAGTAATCAATAGATTCTTAAGATTAAGGTTATTAGTATTTGCAAAGACTTTAAAAAAGAAAGAAAGCATTAGAAATGATAGTAAAGATAATGGTTAACATAGTTCAAAAAGTATCGTAATGAGATTGACTCCTCTCAATGGAGATCCTAGAAGCCATCTCTGCCAGATCGGAGGTTACAGAAAAATGATGAACCGTGTATAAAGCTTACCGACAGACCTGGGAATCGTCTATACCAGAGGGACTCGTTCCTCTGTTATTAAGTATCATAAGTGAATAAGATTAACAAAAACATTACAATTGTAATAAATTGTATGTTAAAAACATAGAAGGCGCCTCAAATGCCTTTATTTTTTAAATCCTTATTGTAATAATAATAATTTATTACCAGAATTATGTAAATTTAGAGATGTCAATAGTTTAATAACCCTTTAACCCCCTGCTTGATCGTTTTGTAGAGCACAATTTGAGTCGCCATATATTCAATATATGCATAGAAATATTTTTTTTTTAGTTAAATGCAGAAAAAAATATGAACGTTCTTTAAAATACACTTCTACCATGAATCTGAACCGTTTGGTAGAGGCCTATAAAAAACCCTGTGTGGGCTGTTAAAAATACAAAATTGATGGTTTTTTTTGTGTTTTTGTGAGGACGTTAAACGGATAAAGTATTTTTGAACATTAAAAAAAAAAACATAGTTCTAAAAGTATGGCAATGAGATTATTAATTTTTACAACACTCATCCGAAGTGATATCTTATCTGGATATACTTTTTAACCGCAATTTTCTTTTATATCGTTTGGTTTTAAGTTGAATTTAAAAAATAATTCGATGATTCCCTCAACTCAAAATCGATTATTTAGCAAGAGTTCTGTTAAGCAAAGAAAAAGTATCATTAAGATATTTTGGAAGATGTAAAATAATTGTTCCGGGTTCACAAAGAAAGTATATAACAAATAATAAAGTAAGAATAAACGACTTGACTCATTGAAGAGAGAATATGAAATGATTCTCCAAAATGCTAAAAATAATAATACTTCTAGCAGACAAAAAAGTAAATTTTGACCAAAACATTTTTCAGGTATTGATGACGCTGAACATCGATGGACTACTTGTTTTATTGCTTTAGTACTTCACTGTTTTTCGCAGTTGTTACCTGAATCAGGGAGAGTGATCGAAGACTAAATATATTTTTATTTACTAAAGCTGTCATCATTATTCTTTTTATTCTACTAGGCTATTTTTTTCAGTTTTTCATCGAACGTCAATTTTCAGTATTTTAAGAAAAAATGCCACTAGACAATGCTTTTTGCACAAAAAAAAAAAAAAAATAGAACTGTTAAAATGGAGTATTTTCAATTTCCAGAAACATTTTATTACATCATTTTTCCAATTTTTGCAAAAATGAACCAGTTATCGAGTGTTATTGTATCGACAACATTTTTTTCATAACTTTTTTGTTTTTTCAAATATGAAAAAAATATTGTTAGGTTTGTGTTTCTTTTACAATTTCAATAAATGCTATTAATTTTTTTTGCAAAATTAATGGAACAAAGTTTTTGTTTTCAAAATTAGTGCAAAAAAGTTTTCTGCAATTTTCTTCACGAATTTCGATTTGGTAATTTTTTGAAGTAAATAAAGTATGGACTTCTGATCTATACAATTTTTTGAGTGCGTATTTGTTGGTATATTATTTGAAGTTTATAAAACAACATTTTTTAGTATATTCAAAATAATACTACTAAGGTTGGAAGAGGCAATAATAAGATTTTTTCCGCGGGGAGGAAGTTGCTATTTACCTTATTTAAAGGGATTGATAAAGTTTGAAAAATTCCAGAGAATAAGAATTAGAATTATCAGGATCTTTTTCGACAACAACAAATGTTGATATTATAATTATTAGTATATAGAAGTATGTTCTGAATATTAATTTGACCATTTTCAATGTGGTTTCCCTCTCCCTCCTTAGCCCGAGCATAATTCTTAGTTAGTATATATATATGTATATACAAATGAAGAGAATCTATAATGAAAATGCAAAATTATTAATGATAATTTTGAATATATGTGGATGCGAGTGTAATGTAAAAAAAAAGCATATCTTAATATTGGGTTCCTTATATTGATTGCTCTATGAAGGTTTTATTGATGATAACTTCAACGAAAATGTGTAGTGGCCTCAGTCATCAATCATCAATAGAGGTAAATAGGGTAATATCAGCCACTTTTTCAAAATCATCAATACTTTTTTAATTAATTATAGTCATATAGCCAGAACTTTCACAGTAGATTTATGTTCAGCATTAACATTCTTATCCCTTATCTATAACACACAAATATTTCGAACACCTGCAAAAACCCATATTACCCCATGGTCTGGATAATATGGGCCTCCAAAATTGCATTGGTATATATGAAACTAAATTGTTTTTATTTAGCTACTATTGAGGTAATAATGCACATATATTATTATATTATTGATAAAATGATATAGAAAGTATATATAAGTTAGAAAGAAGTGTTTGTTAGACTTAATATAAGTTAGACCCTCTATTACCCCCCCCCCCTTAATTAAAATATGGCATTATATTACCCCAGTTACCTGTTGCAGTTACGGCGTAGCAATAAATCATTTTTGATCACGAGAATGAATGAGCAAAAATTTTAATTCCTAGATAAGAGTTTTGGTATTTTCGAAATAATTTGGATAAAGCGTTGCTATTCTGTTCAGACCATGAGCGAGACAACATCATTGAAAAATCTTGCTTAAGGTTTTTGACTGCTTAAATAAATAAAGCAGCGCCATTGATAATGAAAACATTTAGTCTCTCCCTACAGAAATCGGAGACAAACACGTTGTTGTGAGTGTTTACTTCAATGTTTGTAATGTAATGTTGTTAGTCTTCTTAACATATTTATTAAATAAGGGGAACCTAACAATGACCATACAGGTGACCAATCAACACTGCAGTCGTGGATCAAGGACTGATGGGATTGGTCCTAAGACTGGACTGGACTAGACCGAATAAATAAGGGATGAAAGAACACTCGTACATATTTATAATATTACAGTTCAATTAATTTAAAATAGTGTGACAAATCCTCAAGGCGAACTTTTTACAGGTTGTGGTGAGTACTGTGAACTTATTCGTGCATTTGTGCTTTATAATTAGAGGGGAAAAAATGTGTTCTAAATGTCCTCGGACTTCCCTACTTATTAAGGCGGGGTACTACATATATCGTGCGTGTACACGTTTAAGTGTATAGGTATACAACATTTACGAAAATATATATGATATCGGGAAAAGAGTTGCTCCCACAAAAATATCATATGTATTAGACGTGAACATGCAGGATAGGTGTGATAACCCGCCTTTAGTGCTTCAGGAATAGCTTACCAATATTTTATGCATAACAATTTGTGCTTTTGTTACCTGATTTGTCATAATCATTCAAAATAATATGAAGTTATGAATTTATCCTTCACATTGTTTTTGTTAATTCATAATGAGCTGTGATAAATTTAGTATATAAATTCATCGATCTTTTTATATATTTATATAATCTATTTTTGAAACTTTTTCTGCAGTTGGAAACAACTATAATTCTTGTTTTGTTTTTCTGTTATTGTAAGAGATCAAAGTTCAGGGTTTAAGGAGTTATGACATTATCTGCCGATCATAAAAAACTTTTTAAAGTCAATATTATTATATAACACTAGATCTTTATTTTAATTTTTTTATTTTTCCTTCTGGAACAGTGGTTTCCAAACTTTTAAGAGTGTGTACCACATGAGAAAAAATCAAAATCTCCCAGAACTACAATTTTGACCTAACTGATTTAAAGGTTGGTTCACAAGGTTGGCCCTTAGCGGTCTTGCAGTCAAGTGGTTCCGTTTCTTGAACCACTAGAAGTGGAAACGACAAAGTCGTTAGACCGCAATATATTGCTTATCGGTCTCGGTTCTTGTGCGTTTGTTCCTATATACAGCTGTATCTGAGTTCCAAATAGATAAGGGATCTTAAGGATCTAGAATAGGGGTTTTAGGCACCAGACAGTGTAAATACAAGATGGGGTAGGTAGGTTATGGACTTTGGTCAAATACATAGGTAGGTTATGGACTTTGGTCAAATACATAGGTAGGTTATGGACTTTGGTCAAATACATAGTTTGTCGGGACCCTATAATATGAGATCTATAATATTTCTTAAGCCAGGGTTTTCCAAACTTCACTCTGTCAAGCTCCCCATTCACTAATAAAATTTTAACAGGGGCCCCCTTTTTACGAGTTTTCAGGGCTCCTACTGGAACTTGGGGGTACTACGCAGTCTGTATATAAGGTCAGTTCCTACGCCCGAATTTTCTAGCGACGCCCCTTGTTTTAAGTGCTTGTTACCAAACTGATCCTATATAAAAAATAATAGAGACCAATAAAGCTGAACCGGGCACAACCTTGATGGTTCATCTATACATTTCCAATCCGAGAAAAAAAAGTAAAAAGCTGCTGTGATTTTATTTCTCAACCTATTTTATTGACATTTTCACAAAAATCAACATTATAATATATTCAATTAATGAAATTGCCGTTAGCTCAGACCACACGTTCACAACGTCCCCGGAAACGTCCTTGACAATCCCATTGTGCAATGTCCGGAATGTCCTCCTTATCCCAGCTCTCATGGATCTTGAGGTGCTGTGGTTCCTTGGAAACCTTCTCAATATTGATCAAGACACAATGGTCTGAAAGATTCAGTTTTGGTAAGTTAGGAGACCAAGAACTCGGTTGGCCGTCCATCACATTCTCAGAATCAAGAAAATCGAGTGTTCTTTTGCTGGCGTGATAGGGTGTCCCTTATTACTGCCAGATCCAATGTCGGTCTTTCATGATGCTGCAGATCTTGAGAAGACTTTGATGTACAATATACTGATGTACACATTGTTGTTGACCTTTATTCATGTTTAAAGATGAAGGGGACATAACGTGACCCTCACTGCCAACAATGGCAAAAACTATAACTTGCTGTGGGTACTTGGCTTTCATGATCCTAACGACTTTTTAATATAAGCATATATTGTTCCTCGAGTTATACTTCTAGGTTTGACAGAAAATTTTCTCATTTAAGAAGAACCAGACAAGATCTTTCAGGGGATGCTTCTGTTGAGGGGTGCCAAATTTATATTTTTGTAAGAGAAATCCAAATATTCAGTTTTTAAAACGGTTAAACAACGCTTGAGAACATCAATTTGAGTTTGAAAGTATATTTAATAGCGTTAGTTATATTTATTTTTTGATATAATAATTATAAAAACATATAAGATTTTCTGTGCTCAACGTAAAAAATCCAAATAGAAATAATTTTTATATGTCAGTCCAAAGTTATTAATTTATTATGAAAAACTATTAAATTAATTTACACATATTTACTTAAGGAAAATCTAAGCTGTTAATATGAATTATATTATTTTATATAAATAACAAACTGTAACAGATATCCTGAGGCATGGAATTTACTTGACGGAACATGGTCAAGATGATCAGAGGAGCTATTCCGTGGATAAACTGGTGAGTAACATCTACCCTGCTCTGCTTGATCAGTAGAGAAAAAAGAACTCGATAAATATAAATTAAGTCATCATTAGAGCGTATTTCCCATATTAATTTAAAGTGAAGGCAAATCACTCGCAGATTCAAGACCCTGGACACATCCTGATTCAACTGGACTACTTCAAGTCCCAGAGGAATCCGGTTTATATTGATACTACCATGAAAAGATCTGCTTGTTATACAAATAGTGAATCACTCATCCACATAATGTTGTGTTCTGAGGATCAAGTGGAGATAATTGAAGAGGTGGAATGAATCTTGACAATCAGGGGAGACAGGGACCCAGACACTAAATTAGGGGACTCCTCTTTCAGTACCGGAAGAACACCAAACATCAACTGTGATGCTTCTATGATTAGTAACTTTATATGCTGGCTTGGGGGGAGGGGTTGAGAAATCCCAAGGAGGCTAATGTTAAAACACGACTTCTTGTAGAAGTAAAAAAAAAGATAATTAATTTTTAAGAGAACTAGGATAAATATCAACAATAATAGCATACAGTCTTTAAATACATTTGTATGTTTCAATGTCATCGTCATAAATGTTGTGAAATTCCTGAAAATTATTCTCCAATCTGTGGTAAAATTCCAATAATTCATCTAATTTATATAATTCTTGATTGTGATATTTTTTTTATACATATCAAAAAGATTTGATATAGTGCTTCATAAAAGTTGGGGATCTGCCTTAAAGAATAAGAAACTCACATTTAAAATACTCCTCCCAAAAAAAAATTATTATTTTGATCTTTTAAATTTATTAGTTATATTGGAAAATACGAATTTTGTTTAACATGTTTTAAAAGTTAGTGAGTCGGAAGTCATTTTCTGAATTACTAAATCACTTCTCATGATATTTTAATATCACTCGATCGTGAGGATTTAGGATCTCCACATCAATATTCAATAAATAAATTACGGATTACACTTAATGCTTATGATATAACAAAACTGTATATAAGAACGATTATTTCAGTATTTATTCACGCTAAATGATAGATGATGCTCCTTGACAATTGTAAAGCATATTAATATAACATAAACAATTAAAATTATTTTCTTATTTATCAATTGTAAATAATGGTGTAATGCAAATATGTATTTTTTTATGTGTTTCATTGATTTAAGTTTATATCTTTATTTAGTCTTATAATATATTCGATAATTGATTAATTTACTACGAGTTACACTTATTACAATTATATACTTTTAAATATCTAGTTATGTAGTAAAAACGTAAGATTTTGTTGATTATTCTCATTTGTCAAAGGTTTATACATAAGTATTTTTGCTTCGTTCCAGAATGCCGAAGTAGTTACAAGGTATCGAAGTTTTAAAAAAATTAGTATAGGGCTTACTTTTCTTGGTGTATACATTTTTTTATTCAATATATTCATAAATTATAACAATTATATCTTCAACAAAAAAATTCAAAAGAATATTTTCACTATTTATAATATTCTAAAACTAATAGCGGAAGACCTATATTTACTAGAAAATTCTTGACGTTGAACCTGATGGAGATCATAATTTTGATCGTATTATATTTTGGTCAAATTTTCAAGTGTATGATAAAGCAACTAGTTTTTGAAGTAAATAATAATATTCAAAAAGATATAAAAATAACTTTTATATATATAAAAGAGTAAAAAAAAGGATAGTGAATAGTGAGGAATATACTGATGATTTATTCTATTAGGAATATTGATAATGTTCTTTAACCTTTATAAAAATTTTGCTTCTGTAATTGTTATGTACAATATAATCATTAATATTGATTAAATTCTCTACAATTTACTCTCATTTACATATAAATGAAGTAAACACATAATAATACCCCATACCGTATCTCCTCTTGCACGCTTTCTCCTCCTTAAAGCCAAGTATTCATTGGTTGAATTAAATACCTTTGAGATTTCATTTCTTATGTACAGTGGTCCCTGTATATTATACTCCTTTTTTTCTTAATACTGAATTGGATTTTGAATCAGGGAGCACTATATACAGTGTTTTAAAAAAAATTATTAATTTAGTTTAAACTCGCTAGATGTGCCTTACATTGAATCAATATTACTTTTGAAAAACTTTTTTTAAAACAATTAGCACGATATTTTGCAAAATAACAAATATTTCAGTCAAATTATATCAACTAACTGAATACTCAAATTGTATCTCATAGCATGAATTTATAAACACCTGGGTGCTCACCTACCGTGTAACCTTTCTTTAAGATACCGTCAGCAAACTTTGTTACATTCAGTTCCTTGATGGTAAGCATCATGGTTATGAATCAGCTAGAACATCAAGAAGATTTAATTCCATTGATTAATAATACCTTCTATGACAAAGGATTACTTTTAAATACCATGAAATAGGATGAATGGCAAGCTACTATTCAAGTTTAAGAAAATGTGATATTTATTATTAAATGATACGGATAAGAAGAACGTTATAATCTCGATGGAAATTAAAATGTTATTTCGGAAATGGTGATTTGAGAAACTTTTCCTGCATTATCGGAAAGCTTTTTGGAAAATTTGATTTGATGTTCAACAAATGTATCAACTAATTCTCATAAATTTCAAAAATTATTTATCACTTTTTATTTTTGATGTTCATTTATTAATTTCACAAATATAATATAGTAATTATTAGAAATTCAAGTGTTTCATATTAATTATACTTATTTGACTCCTTTGTTTATGCTTGTATTATTTGTACAAATGTAAAAATGGTCGAACTATTTGATTTTTTTTCTAACTTGCCTTTGTTGTGATTGGGTTTAATGTATTTATTTAAATATCATAACTATTAAAATTCAAGTAAGAAATAATTTCAAAAATAAATATCTATTTAAGTCTGTCCAGGTATTGGTTTTAGTTTGTTTGTCAAAAAGGATTTAAAATTTAAAATATGGGGAGTGACACAAGAATTATCTAAAAAAAAATTATTCATTTGGTTGTTATGTACTATGTCACTTCTTGGTCGGAAGTTCTAAATTTATTAGATTTGTTAAAAACAACTTATGAATAGCAGCAAAGTGAAGAAGATATTAATACATACATTAATTGCTACAGTAACAAAATTAATGAATTGGCACAAATGGTGGGAGATTATTGTTTTATGAAAAGGCTCTTGGACTTTTTCCCGACTTTTCTGCAGAAAGCAAAATTGTTTTTATTCCCAAAAAGGGCAAAGATCCAAGCTATTGTAAGAATTTACGTCCTCTTATGATGCAAAATTCAATTTATAAAATTTATTCATATATCCTCGCAAACCGCATTCAAAAAGTGTTAAATACAATCATACATTCTTCATATTATGTTTTTTAGAGAAAAAAATTATGGATTACGTTCCTTTTACACTACAGACTCTCTTAGATTCGGACGCAAACACTTCAGTTCTGGCCATCGATTTCACTTACGTTTTTGATACTGTATCGCATCAACATATAATACAGAAATACATATCTACAGAAAGAGATTTGGTGATTACATGATTCGCATGGTTGGTCTTATCTTATCAAAATCACGAACCTTAATTCAGTACAGAAATAGCCTCGAATATTTTAAAACTAGGATGTGAGTTCGTCATCCTGTGCCATCATTGCTTTTTATTATATGTACTGTATAATTTGCATAATGAGTCCTTAATTAAAGGATTCAACTTGAATCAGTTCCAACTGAAGAACTTGTGCTACGCCGACGATTTAACAATGGTCTATTCCTGAACAGTTTTTCAAACTCGGAAATCGATTAAGAAGACTTTGGATGTGTTAAGTTTATTTTCCGCAAAAACAAGACTAGCAATAAATTCTGAAAAAACAGAGTTGATAAGTCCCTATCACGGTTTTATTGAAAAGCAGTGGGCAAACTTTAAAATATCTCAGGAAGTTAGAATTTTGAGCTCCTGGATTAGAGCCAGCATCGTGAAAATGAATCTCCAGGATATTTATATAAAAATTAACCTTTTCTCTTCTCTCAGTTTGAACATTTGGGATAAAATCAGGGCCCAGAATATATATATAATACCAAGTATAGTGCATCTACTTCGTGTAAGTCCTTTTGAAATGTTAACATTCTGGAAAATATCAAATATGAAACGCAATTTTTTTTAATTTCGAAAGAAAAAAAATATCTCCAAAAATAGAATATATAACCATTTAGATTATGGAGGCTTAGGCATTCTCAATTTGTTTGATTTTTTGAAGTCTTTCAATTGCATCTGGATTCGTAAACTATAGTACAGGGAACATTTCTGGCAGAAATATCTCAATCATATTTTGATGCGAGAAATTAGTGGTTGTTTAGATAACCCACAGTATGGTCGCTCAAAAATATAATATATATATTGCTAAGATTTTCAACTCGAATAAAAAGTTTTTGTGATGGATCTAGAAGCATTCTGGAGAATTATGAACTTTCATTGAAATGGGAGATGCCAATGAGGGAAAGTTTAAGTAAAATGAACATAAAAACCATATGCTCCGATATCGCAAGGAATATCATATCGTTTAAGTCCTTGATTAATCAAATTGCCTATAAACGTTTATCTTTGATGTTTGGCTCTTATTTAAATTTTCAAAACACCAATTGTGCCTTTTAGATTGATAACTTCATCAATTTCAACGGCCTTCCTAAGGAACTGTTCCAAAACTTCTTTTCTTCTGACCTTCCAAAATTATTTGAAAAGACGGAATATATCCCAACAAAGCCCAACAGATTGTATAAATGCTATAAAAATTAAATTCCTTACCTCTCCTGAAAAGTTGTTTAAATATCGTTTATTAACAGGCACACTTGAAGTCGTTGACAAGTTTTACTGATGCCGAAAAAATGCATAACTTTATTTGATAACTTTTAAAACATAATTATATTAGAATTATTGTTATAATAACATTGGACACGTAAATATCGAAAAAAGAAAAAGGCCCGAAATCACTTGAAGTTAGCCAATTCTTCCAACTATTGAATAAGTATTTAATAATAGTGGATTATTGTTCAACGCTTAATATGAACTCATTCGTATTCAACCAAGCAAAGTTAAGAACACTTGTGAGAGGAAAAGAAGAATAAAAATTTTCAGTCGACGACAGAATACAGTATACATTTTTGCGTTAGTTTGGTACTGGAGTTTGGAATTTGAGTATTTTTTTATACATAAATCTCTTCTTCAAATTTTGCTTATTTTCCATAAAAATTAAAGTTAAAGACAAGTTTAAAAATCTAAATTTATTTAATCAGAAAGATACAAAGTTGAAAACCCCAAGAAAGTTTCAAGTGAAGCTGTAATTGTAACTGTAGTTGGTGATATTGACCCTTTAATTTTGGAACTTTTTCTTATATTTCTATAAGGAAAGGTTGAGAGATGCAAACAAGAGTAACTTTCATGTTATAGGAAAATGTTGTATTATTATATGACACATATTATCAACATAGTTATGTACGTTGTTTATATATATAAACTTCAAGTTCTTTGACTCATAATACATATATAGTACTTACATAGGTATAACATATACATCTATTTTTTTCTAAATAATATATTTAGAAATAAATATTCAAGGATAATGAACTAAGAGATATTTAATTAGTTAATATCTATCAAATGATGAGTTAAGTATTAAATGAGTATCATAGCTTTTCCTAATTGATTTACGTATTTTAACAAAATCAACATATGTATACTTGAACAGTAAGTAGCTGAAGGCAACTAATATCTCATAATAGCATAATACTTATCTGATCAAAAGTTTTATACGCCTATATTTTGTATAATCATACTTTAATGTATTTACAAATAATTATTTATCCATAATAAGGAACTATTTGTGAGTGTAGTTACAAATGGCTGAATTCCGAAGAATACCGTGGCACGCTTTAATATGTCTATAGTTCTTAAAACTAATTGGTGTAAATCCAAAAAATTTAATAAAAGACTCCTTTTTAAGAAATCATCAGCAGAAACTTCGTGCGCAGAGTGCTTCCATCGATATGAAATTTTAGCCTACGCACTTCGGTCCAGTTGGCAGCCCAGACCTACTTTCTCTCATATTGGCATGTAGAGTACAAAGCATGTGGAGTAAAATAGGCCGTTTTGTTGAAGTAAACTCACTTTTTTGGAAATTGATAAATAGTTAGTGAAAAAAAGTTGAGATGTATTGTTGACAAACAATATGGAAAATTTCACGACTAAAAAAACTTTTTTTTACTGCTGATACTCAATTGAATTTTCCTATGTTTTTTTTTTTTTTTTTTTTTTAAAAGGAAGTCAAGTTCTTGCACCCAGTATAACAGCAATTATTTATAGAACTTCAATGATGAATTTTACATGCGCTAACTATTTAGGATAGCGATAAAAAATCCAGGGATATAATTTATCTATTTATGACTCAAATAAGATAATTATATCTTCTTAAAAAATTACAAAAAGGCCCCTGATAGAAGCCAGTTAATTAATTATACCTATCGCTAGTTTTACATAAGAAAATATTTGAAATAAAAAGATTAGTTATCTTTTATAGGCTTATCATATTTATAAGTAGATTCCTATAAAATATTATCTATTTTGAGTAACAAATGGAATAGAGTGCGATAAAGGTTTGAAGTTTAAATAAATCCGAAAACGAATATTTTTCTCTCATGAACACATATTAATACCCATATTTATTTTGCCAAGTACCACTCAAGTGTTTTCAGCAGCAATTACTTTAGGCAAAGCTGGTTTCAAGAATGCACAGGGGCACTTGTCCTAGGGCATTTGTTTTCACGTAATATATAGGAAAAGAGTCCTGAAGACTGACATGATATCATTGGAATACGTGAAGGATTTTTATAGCGAAATAGACATTTCTTGAGACTGAAGAAAGGAGAAGAACCTTTTATTTATATGAAACAATATACAATATAGCTTTAGCTCATTAGTGTAAGTGACCCTTTATTTTGAAGTTTCTTTGATTCCAGAAACATATACAATGAATATTAAACATATATAGGTATATTTCATCATACTTCAATATTTAGATAATATCTTCGTTGTAAAACTATATACATATTTACAAAAAAAAATAATTTTGTATACAATAAACATCAATATATCATTGGAAAGCATAGTCATTTTTGAACTCCAACCAAGATATGAAAGTCTGACAAATTTATAACCATATGTTTTCACGTCGTTCTAGCATTTTGATGTTGATTCTGTCATATTTTTAGACGCTCTTTCGACAGCGGGAGTGTGCAATGAATATTTATATGGAAAGAACACCTCGACATTTTTAATAATATTATCCATTTGATTATTCCATACGGATTTTGTAATGGATTGGTTCAGCCACTTCTATTTTGCCCAAGTCATTAATTTCATAATATGCACTACAACTCAAAATTAACCTAAGTATTTTAAACAATATAGGGCATGATTGTGAAGATCAAATTATCGCCAATATAGTTTCCAAATTTCAGGTCTATCATGACAAATCATAGTAAGAAGAAAATTTTCAGGATGAAATAAGTATGTTTTTTCCTGAAAAACTTGTACAACATTTTTTTTCAGTATGTCAACTAGCACTATAGTTTAATTTTATAGCTTTAAATATATTATTTGCCCCATTTTTTACATATGAATTTTTCTTTATTGTAATCAACATAGGAGTATAGACATACATTACAACATTTACCAGAGAAACAAAGATATCAGAAGGATATGCTTCAGAAACATATTGGCAGTAATAAGGCATCTTTAAAGAGGGGATTCATGTACAAAAAAAAACTAAGTATAGAGATTAGAAAAGGAAAAACGGTCAATGATTGTGCTGTTTCTTCTCTTTTGTTCATTATTTGATGAGCCGTGTGTAAGTTAACATCTCCTGTAAAAGAAGAATTCTTGCCTATCTTTGCTCGAAATTGATTTAATAATGCATAATATATATTAATTTAAATATGAGTTTAATTTTTCCCTGCACTAATGCTATTTTAAATGTGGAAGGTTATCCTCTTTATAGCAGTAATTCATTATATCTCTCCATATATAAGGCAGCTGATATTAACAAGTGTCTTAATTCAAGTGTAACATATGTCTCAGTCTACCACAAAAAACAATCTCTAGCCATATTACATATTTTATATTTCCTAGATTTTTAATAGTAATATCATCCAAAAACATGATTTCCCGTTATAACATTATGAATTTTGATATAATCCTACATAATTTTTAACCAGTACTATATTCTTTATTATTTATTTACTTGTACTTTCTTATGACACTTTGTCTTAGAGAGGTATTTATATATAAATATACATTCAATAATACCATATCAAATCTCTTTAAAAATAACGTAATACAGAATGAAAAAGTTAAGTCAGAATTGTATTGTTTCTGCTATACTTTTTTCCTCTTTATTTATTGTTGGGATATGGAAAAACTGTAAAACCAAATTTAGTTTCATATAATAGTGACTCTCTAATGAGTGCCCTTGTGCCTCTTGGGGTACGTTAAACATTATTATTAATAAGAAATAAGTGAAATATTTGTTATACTAAAGGTACTACCAAAGAGATGAAATAAATAGATTACCTACGCTTAGCAAAATTAATGTTTGAAGCCAAGAGTAAGTTCACCAAAACTTTTGAAAATGTAGTTATTTGTAAATCAACCACTAAAGATACAAGTTCAGCAGCATTTATGTGTAAGACGTATATGATTTAGAAACATAAAATAAAATAATTACTGGTATATAAAATACATTGATTAATTTCTATTAAATGTCTTGTAGTTATAGCACACCATTTACAAGTCACTGAACTCTAGATAGGTTAATAATTAAACTTGTAAGGTTTAGAGAATACTAAACTTTTAATTCTTCCGTCTTAATTCCATATTTTTTTATTTAAGAAGGTAAATATATTATCAGTCATAATGTGTATTGAAAAATGATCTCATTCTAGTAAATATAATTAGTTTTAGAATAAATAGATTTAAAGAAATTAAACAACTTATTATATACGCATTATATTTAATACTAATAGAAATATTTTTAAATTGGACATCATTTATATATAATTTTTAATTATATATAAATCCATCCCAATTATACATTTAAACAATTTGGGTTGTCTTTTTTTCGGGGTCCAGAACTAGATTATTTTCCTCAAATTTGAACATTTGGTAAGTCATTCAACCTTGATAAAAACTGAGTAAGATAATGGATTAATATTGTAACTGTTCTTTGCTACTCAACATTGGCTGGGAAGTTATGGTTATGATAAAAGTCCTTGTAAAGTAATCCTTGCCCATGCATTTACTAGATACGGAGTAGTATTTGTATTTACTTCCTTTCCAACCCTCTCAGGGCTGCTCACAGCATATCTGATAAAACGACACCTTGTTAATTTTCATTTTCTTTTTTTATATAGTATACCGGTGGATAGCATTATTTTCATCTCTGATTCTTACTCAAAAGTCATAATTTCATAAATAAATTTGGTAACTAGTTAATGATTACAAAAACATTTCCTACTTTGATTTAATATTCGGAAACTATACTCTACGAGATATTTGCCTTTTCCTGCGACCCATCATTTTGAATTGAACAGCACCTGCGATTCGAGCTAGACTCTTGAGTAATGGAGCGACACTTTTTACTTTTTTTTTTAAATACTAGCGGTAGAGCCAGACATTTGGCGTCCGGTAAAAGTCAAATTTTGTTTCACTTATATAGAAAATAACTTCTCAATAGATTCTCAGTGTTACTGAGTGATTTTTTCATGAACACACTCATACTTAACTACTTAATACATTTATCAATTCATACGTGTTACCTCCTGAAGAATGAAAAATAATTTCAGAGAAAAAATTTAATATGATGTATTTTAGTCTCTGGAGTGTTCACTAACTAACCAATGCTCCCTAAATACAAAACGGCTACACGAGATTTAATTCATTTTCACATAATAGTATTTATATTTTATTTAAATGTAAGCATATACTGTAAATGCACATGAATTATGATATATATAAGAGAAAAATCATGATGAAATCCTATTATGAAAATAAAATTAAGTGAGGAATTTTGAAAGTATGGATTTACTTTTATACTTGAAGCAGGAATTGAAAAGCCATGATGTGTCATTTGCAATATAAAAAAAAATCTGTCAACCGAATCGACCAATGCCAACAAAATGAAACGTCATTTTGATGATAAACATCCTAACTTTCCAGAATTTTGAGAAAAACTGATGGTGGGTAAAAAAAAATAGCCTTGATTTTTGGGGCAAAAACCAACTACAAAATAAGGCAGCCATTGAAACTTCATATTTGGGGACTCTCAGAATCGCCAAAGCCAAGTAACTCACACCATTGCCGATGAGTCTTTGCTACCACCAACCAAAGACATTGTTCGAGTTATACATGGAGCTCAATATGCTAACAAATTTAATACAATATCCTTTTCTAATAACACCGTCACTTGTTAGCTCCAAAAAAGCAGTCAAGGAGGATCTATTTTTTCCCCTTTAGTTCACAACAACTTGGGAAATGTTATCTAGGGGTCACGGCCCCAGAAAGGTTGGGAACTGCTGTTCTAGAAAATTAATCAAGATTTTTGATGAAGATAGAAAAAAAAATCAAGGCAATTTTTTTTATCGAAAATTTATTGAGAAGTTTTTAACCATTTCTGCTCGATTTAACTTAAAAAACATTTAAATGTGAGCAAATTATCTTTTATAAGAGTTCCTGCAGGAAAATATTTTTAATTTAAGTTTTTATACATGTATCTTGAAATTTATAAATGGTTAAATCACCAAAAAATCATTTTTATTATTTATCACAATAAGATATATCTGAATCCTCATTAAATAGACATTCTTGATTTATGATTATTGAATCCAAGATATATATCAATAGGAATATGCACTCTACAGTCTTAAAATTGTAAATTTTTGAATAACGACTATGATATATATCTAGCAATAAAAATACTATTCGTTACTGGCATTGAAGATTCTAAAGCATCTTATTGACGGAAAATTTTTCATGATGCTGTCCGATTAATTGTATAGTTGACTCAGGTTGTGAATATAAAATAATGATTTCAAATTTGTCTTTTTTGGGGGAGGGGGAGGGGGGTTCGAAAAGTTAAGTTTAATTAATATTTTAATCCACAGAAAGAACAATATCAATAAAAGTTTTTTTATTCGATATGAGCAGATTTTAAAAAGAAGAACACACTTTATTATATTTAAGAATAATATATACTTGTACATTTTTTTCTTGTCATGCCACTTTTTTTTTATCTAGCTTTTATTTTTTACGTAACTTTCACTGATGATATATTTTTTTTACTTTTCTACGTTAATCGCAAAGTTTGAATAGAATATCTTATACATTTATTAAATGTTTGTTTTTTAAAAAACTCAACTGTTTTTTTCCATTCCGGATTTTGAGTGATTAATAAATTAATCTATAAATAGTTTTATTATGGATCAGTATCAACTATAATCACATTGAATCGTTCAACTGGTTTTGGAGATATAAATTTTGAGGAATGATTACATCGTACAATATTCAGATATATATTTGACATTCCTTCTAAAAATTTTTGAAGGAAAGTCTCAGCAATAAACAAACAATATTACTTGGATTTCTTGGCCTGGCACTGATTAAATATCTGAGCAGGAGTTATTTCCCTATCTCATGTACTTTATCTACTGATACTATGAGGAAGTCAGTGGATGGGTTACGTCACAACTTAGTCTTGACTCGCTGTTGCGTCAAGTCCTTCGAATCTCTGGATATGGCCCATGTATAAGAGTTTATATAATCATATAATTTATATGTAAGCATCTATTAACTTGTTTTAATTCCCTTATATATAAATTATGTAATTATTTAGACTCATAAGTAATTAAACTTTTTTTGCCATAATATTATTGTAATATATATTCACGCAACCTAACCAACTTATTATATTTGAATTTTTATAAATATTATAAACTTGATTGACCATAAATCAAACAAAATCGACAATTTCTAAAGGATTTTTTTTTAAATTGAAATATAAGGTCTATTCTATAAGTTCAACTATGATATAAAGCATTTGAAGAAAATATACTTAGGTAAGGTCCTTCGTTTTACTCGAGTTTTTGGTGGTTATATACCTTTTTTATTAAATATAATCAAGATAATGTAATAAATAAGTCATTTTTCAAATGCTGAAGTGTTATTATCAATTTTTTATTTACTTTGACTTTCATATATATCGTTTTTTCATGTCGAAATATGGTACTGAATCATAGTTATACCCTAAAAACTTGATTTTTTTAAAGAGGCTTTAAAGGCCAAACCTTCATGAATTGAAATTTTTCATGGTCATATTCGTGCTCTACGGCTTAAATACCACAAATAAATGTGGGGTTCAGCCTACGGGCGTCCCAAGACCTTCATTTTGTTGCATAGTGCTATCACTGCATGTTGGTGTTGCTATGTATCTTTGCACCTTTTTTTATAAGGAGATAGAGTAGTAGGTTTTTTTGGTTTGCTCAGAACATTAATGAATTTAAATAAATTATGAACTCTTAGGCTCCATATAATAGAAAAAATAAGGGTAAAGAAAGCAAAAAGACGAGAGAAAAAGAAAAGAAAAGATTTTTGATAATGTTTTTTCCTCTCTAAATATTATAATCTCTTTTAAAAAAAGTTTGAAAATATACATACAACGTGCAGCAAGAATAATTCTTAAAATTTTACGTTCTTTATTTTTTGTTTTATATGAACTAGTAGTTTGTTAGTTGAAAAAATTGTTTTTAGAAAAATGCTATTTAAAGGTCACCATGCCATTGAAGACCAAAAATTGTTGCCAGAACCATCTCTTGAGCCTTAAAAACCTATATGACAAATTTCAGCAAAATCTATACTTTGTATAAAAAAAAACACTCTTAATTTCAATTCACATTATCAGGGTATTCTTTAGCTTTTAACATGCTCAAAATACACACGATTTTCATCATTAATATTCATCATTTTCTTTATATTATTTAACATCCTTTTTTTTTCTATTCCACGTCATTATTCGTCAAAGTCTACCGTATTGAATACATGAAAAACCAAATTTGATAATAATAAAACACATTCCTCCTTGTTAACAAAGAAAAAGTATTAATGAATTTATTAATTATAGCCGTGTCATAATAAGATTAACAACATAAAAACTTAAACTTTTATAATTTACCAAAAACCTATCCTTCTTTATTGCATCCCAAACGACCATTTACTTTTATATTATAGGTTTCGTAAGTTACTTATTATAAGTAACTTACGAAACCTTACACTTTTGTATCGACTCCATTTTCAACAAATTCTTATTTTAATATATTTACTTTTTACTGTATGAGACTACTGAAAATATAAGTAAATTTAGGTTAAACCTATATATTCATATAAATTATTGTTTCTATTTAAATTATTAAAAATATTGGAAGTATTTTTTACAATAAGGTTTATCCACCTGCGTAGATTTGAAACATACATATATTAAGTGAACCTCAATTATTGAATATTTATTATTTATTACATGAAGAAATTAATATAATTCTTATCAACACAGACAGCACAAGAAGATTTATTGAAAAACCAGTGATATTATTGTGTTTGTACTTGTTGTTATATAAAGACCTACTTATAAATTACACTTTTTATGAATTTGCTATTGATACAATTAAAATAAATGCCTGAATTTAAATTATTTGTTTTTGGTTCACACATATTCATTTGCACTCATAAACGATTGATAGTTTTAATTTTTTAAATGCATCCATAGATTTTTTTAGATGAAATAAAAAACCAAGAGTAACGATATGTTGATGACAGAGTTATTAACATACAATGTTATTAAACAAAATTGACATATTTCCAAAATAAATTTTTAGAAAACTTCAAGCATTGGTTTTAAAGATTAGAAAAGCTAAAAAATTTCATAGCTTCAAATTGATAGAAAAAAAAAAAATTTTGGAATAATATAAATGGTCGTTTGGGATTCAATCTAGACAGGTAGATTTGTTGTAAATTGTAAAAGTTTAAGTTTTTATGTTTGTAATGGAGGGGGGATAGAGCCTATGCCTTCCTGATGGTAAATGGGAGAAGGATTAAATTTTTACTAGACCTTGGATCAAATGTTAATATTTTACCTGAATATCTGGGGAAAAAGACGAGAGTTATGTATTTATCCATTTCGTTTCTATTTCAAAATCTTCATGTTCAAAATGAAGAGAAGAAACAAATTTTTTAGAGCTATCAACGATTTTACCATCTACATAAATATTAATAATTCTATATTAACACTCATCGAAACTTTTCAAGATAGTGTTAATAGGGGTGGTCTGAAAAGGGCTTCAGATTTATTATATTTAATTACGTTAGATGCTCATCAACTTTACAATATGATATTATCAGTGACCAAAACTCGACAAATTCAAGACGATGCTTTAGAAAGCTATATGTAAATTTATTAGAAACGGGAGATTCTTGTCTTCCTATTAGCTTGAAGTGTAAAAAACAACATAATTTTGCTATTTATATTGCTCAAGTTATAGTTAAATATTTTAATATATCTATCAAAAATCTAATAAATGATGCTATTACTTGGTTAAAAAAAAGTTCGAATTCTCATGGTGCAAGTTCCCAAAAAATTACAAAGTTATACTCTAAATCTTGAATTTTTATTTTGCTTCGTTTAATAAAGGATTTAATTTAAGAAAAATTGTTTTATTCAGATCTTAAAATAATAATAAATTTTAATTATAATATAGGTATAAATAATAGAAAGCAAGATAATAATAGCTTATAATTTCGAACATCTGTATCTGGTTTTAGGATGTTACGCCCCCAGCAGCTTCGCCCTGGGAAGTTCTGCAAAGGGAAGTTTCGCCCTCATACATATATTATAGGCTACATTTATGCTATGCTATAATTTATAGCATAGCATAAATGTATCTTCTAATCTTCTATTTACATATAATTTCAGATTTCATATGAAACATCAATGTTGCACATTTTTATAAAGAGCTTGAACCGACTTCTTTAAAAACTTTGATATTTCTGATAAGAGAAAAGAAGAAGAAACTCTATAAACAAATAATTTAATAAATAATCATGAGATGTCTTAATTTATCATATCGTGCAGAAGCTCCCTCATGGGAGGTTTTTCGGGAAGGACCCCTACCAATAAGAAGCACAACAGATCTGGGACCAGGAATCGAATGATGACCTTCTTAGTGAACCATCAGATTACCATCAGTGATCAGATCAATGACTCGTACTGGTCCACAGGGCCTCTACAACCGATTCGGTTGTACAAGTTCTACATGTTAAAGCTGAAGCAGGGGTTCTAGAGGCTATTAAGAAGCACTAGTCCAGTAAATCCTTGGGTCTCTTTTAGTCGCTCAAGGAGGCTGTTTCTCTTTTAGGATGACTTGATCTCCGTGGAAGCCAAGGTGTCACATGAACGACAGGTAGCTTGCGTAGAATCCCGAGGACGTGCTTCTCAGAGACAAAACCAAGTAACTGGCATCTGTGTACGTCCTGTTCGTCTTCATTCCGGAGGGGCGAGGGGTGTGTCAAGGCACACAAAGCTCGAATTGTAGAGCCTCTCAACACTTACATCTGCAGTTTGAATAAAAGGTACCAACAAGAGTGCTCATCTTAACATGGTCTCCCTGAGACAACACAATCAATCTTTCTCTCATCTTTCTTCACCTATTTTGGACAATCAATATACTTCTCAAATTGGTTCACAAATAATTGACTTTCATAAAATGCGTCATGTAGGATTTAAATCCAAACGCATCTTTTCATTCCATCGTTAGGTCTTACAATGTATTCGTGACTCTTATTAGGAAAATTTATTGATTTTTATTTACTTTTTTCTACTCGAATACAGTTTTGTTTATTAATAAAATGATTTATTTTTAAATGCTTGTTTTTATTAGTTTGCACAATCCAGTTATAAAATCGTTTAAATAGAACTCGCGTTATAATCTGGGAAAAAATAAGTCAAAAATGCCAGATGACTTAGTCAAAGGTGTGGAGGGGATTCGAATATTTTTGATCAAAGATGTTTAACTCCACCTAGTCGCAGTCATTAAATTATCAATAGCCGGAGACACAGAGCTTAAAATGGTTGCAGTAATAGTCTTAATGAATAAGCTGGATACTTCTGTTAAAATCGTAACAAACCTTGTTTTCATTTTCATTGCTCTACAATTGCAAAAGTAATAAGTATGTAGGTGTAGTTATTTTCTTTTCATTCATCAACTATTAGTAAAGTTTCTTCATTTTCCTCATCATCTTCAGATGAATTTTTGGAGCATTTTGACTTGCTTATTGTATAACTGACGTTTACGTCTTATTGTATAAAGATTTTTTTTGAAATCTGTAATCAAAACAAGGTTTTTCTTAACTTGTATATTTTCAGTAGTAATGGATTCAGCTATTTGGGGATCATCTTCCACTGTCTATCCTATTATTTAATTGGTATAGTAAAATTATAACTGTGTAAAGTACTTCAATTTAAGGTAGTCAATTATTTGCTTGAGAGCTCACAAATTCAATATTTGCTATGTTTTGTTATTGACTATAAGTTAGACATATGTTGTACAGGAATTTACCCTAAAGTGGAGTACTTTACAAATATATTATTAATGATAACCGAACAATTTGGTTAGTTCATGTTTACAAGTTGAGTAAGAGATATTGTATACCTTATAAAAACGAGAAAGGCGGTCTAAAGCTTGTGGATGACTGCAATCGCAGCATCTATAAAGTAGCTGATAAAACATCTCACAAGTCTTATTGGAAATGCGAGCGAGATGGCTGTAGAGGTCGAGTTCACACTATTATGGAAAATAAAACTCCCATTATAGTAAAGAGGTATGGCGAACACCCGTCAAACCCTTCAAAGCCTATAGTGTGTGAGGCCCAATCAGAATTAAAACTTCACGCTTCAGAGTCAGAGATTTCATCGAGATCACTTATCTCTGAAGTGAGTTCGAATTTGGATGCGAACATTTTAGCTCTACTCCCGAGCACTTCCAGCTTGTCAAGAAATATTCGATATTGGAGACAAAAAAAACGACCAAGACCCTCCCATTCCTACTGGACGGAGTTTGTATTTAATTCCCCCCGAGTATACCTTCCTAGCCAATGGTGAAATTTTTTTGTTTTTTGACAGTGGACATTTTGATGAGGATCGTGTATTGAATTTTGGAAAAGAAAGTGGGATTCTTGACTTCGTCAATTACGACCATAGGAGTTGCAACGGGACTTTCAAATGCTGCCCAAGTATCTAATATCAGCTGTTTACAATAAGAGCTGTTCTAGGACATACATGCATCCCTCGCCTTTTTGCATTACTTCCATCCAAATCGCAGGAGACATACCAGCGCCTTCTCCTATCGTTGAAGGGACTAAATGAAGCTTTGGAACCGGAATCGTTAATGATTAATTTTGAGAAAGCCCTGGTAAATTCATTTGGCGAACTTTATCCCACCACTAATATCACAGGATCCATGTATCAAAAAATTTATTTCGACATATCGTGGATCTTGGGATGAAATAACGATATCAGACGGATTCCATTTTTAACACAAAAGTTAAATGCTTCACCGGGTTGTCATTTTTACCTGTAGAAGATGTCATTGATGGTTTCATTGACTTAACCGATGATGATGATTTGCCTCAAGAACTTGTTTCATATTTTGAGACAAATTACATTGGAGGTGAACGCGGTCGAGGAGATCATCGAAGGCGAATACAGCCTATTTTCCCAATTTCATTATAGAACATGTATGAATGAACTCTTCATGCAGATAGTCGAACTAATAATAGTTTACAAGCAATAAAATTCGAAGTTCAATTCCATGCACACATCCCCATTTATGGAAGCTTATAGACTATTTAAAGAAAGAGGAATCAGTGGCAAGAAAGAAAAAAATTGACATAGAACGAGGTGATCCGATTGCTATTAAAAAAATGTACAGGGATATAAATAAAAGAATGGAACGTCAAGTTTCTCAGTATAATCTCAATGACAAATTAAGATATTTGAGAAGCATTGTTAAGAATTTACACAATTTTTTTCTTACTTTTTTTTTTGTGTTTTATACAATATATATTTGTATTTATAAGTCCTCTGCACTTGTTTTTTCTTTTCTTGTGTAAAGGTTAATTTTTCTATTTATTATTGTAAATATTTTATAGAATATATATATATTTATATATTGTTTATTCTATTATTTGTGTTCAATGCAGCAATAATATGAAAGCAGTTAGAATCTAATCGTCAAAAACGATGCATACTCATAGTAGGGGGGTTTCTGCGATGTAGAAAGAGATGGGGTGCCCAATCTAGGTAATAGCAATAAAAGATTTAAGAACATGTTAAATTAAAGACATCCCTGTAGCAACAGCAATACAATCAAAACATTCCTGTAATAGCAACAACTATCCTGAGGGAGATCGATCGGAATACTGAAAGAGGGTTTCCATGATCCCTCTTCTTTTAATCCAGCACTGACAGTTCATTTTCAAAGATTATGTAAAAAAAAAAACATAAAATTTGCGATTTTTTATTTATTTTATATTCTAAAGAGGTATTATTCGTCCCAATACAAAGTCTTAGTTGTGAATAAAATGAATAATTCTGGTTAATATTGTAAAAAACCCTTGCATTCCTTTCCTTGACAGGTTTATAGAATTTTTCCTAATCACGACCATATATTAATATATAAAATTCCTTGCGGCATACTAAAAACGTATCTGTTACGTTATCCAATGGCCACTGGAAGCTTAGGGCTACGGTCGACCCTGATTTTAATCTGTCTTGAGATATGATGACTAAAAACGCTGAAAAAAGGTGCCTTGATTTAGTTACAAAATATTAGAAATTGAATATTTTATATTTATTTCCAGGGATAAGTCGAAGGGACTTTGATGATAATGTTGAAAGTCTCATCCTATTTAATTTAAACATTTCCCGCCAAAAAGTTATTAACAAGCAATTATGTATTACAAATACTCAAAAAGTTGTTAAAAACTGTAACAACTTCTTCAATAAAAGACTAAAAACATTTAAAATTAAAGTCCTCCCTGTAGCAACACTTTCTCTATGTTTATTCAAAATTATTTATTTGTTTTCCTTCTTCCTCTTTTCCCTCAGCTTAAGTACAGCGGTAAAAACGGTTCGAATTCATTATAATAAGAAACAACAATTATTACATATTAATTACTCAAATGGCCTAATTTCGTAATTAATTACAAAAGACTTCAAGTTGAAGTAATGGAAGACCTTAAACTATATGTAGAAGTTACAATTATGCTACAATATATGTATGAGGGCGATTCTTCCGTAGGGCGAAACTTCTCAGGGCGTAAGTTCCCGTCACGGTCTATATCTATGTCATTAATGAATATTTTTAAAATAACTAATAATTAAATATAAGAACTGTTATGAGAAACATTTATTAATAATCTTTATTAGTGTGGAGATCCTAAATCTTCATGGAGGTAGTATTCCAATATGGTGATAAGTAATTAAGTTTTTTAGAAAATGATTAAGACTAACTAAGTTTCGAAATTACAATTATATTAAGGTTTGCAATGTGAGTCTACAGAAGTTAAGAGGTCTTTTATAATTTGTTATCACATAATCACATAGCACTCAACAATTAAAAAAATCTTTATGCAGATAACAACAAAATCTAATATGCATTGCAGATAAAAGTATCGAGAAAAAAGGCTCCATATTCATTATGAATCTAAGACTGACTTCTAATTTTTTCCAAGAGATTTCTACCTTATATACATCAAGGAAACTGAAGGATTTTTAAGAATGAAATTTTTGTTTCAGAATAAGAGACGAAAAAAATCGACTTTGGAGTTTCAACAAAGGAGGTGTAGATGAAAAATGATAACTCATTGTTCCTCACTGCGTAATTTATTCGAGAATTATTTCTCTCCTGTTCTAAATAACTATTTATATGTAATGTCAGAATAGAATATACTTTGTTGATCAAATTGTCAATACACATTATCTTTAAGAGTCTAGAATCATCTTGCACTTGTTTTCCAATGACAAAAGAGACTCAGTAGTAATAAAGAAATCATATATGGAATTGATATAATTCGATTGCAATGAGTAATTTCTGCATTGTATCTTTATATATATTATGATTAATCTTGAAGTGGAGACGGTCACTTATCCCATCGTCCATTGAAACCCCTCATTTGTGATCAAAGTAATCAATCATAGAATTGTGGATCGTCTGGTGAAAGATTTTGTGGGGAAATTTCATTTTTGGGAGATGAAACTTGAAAGAGCAATTGACAAGTATGATAAAATTCTGCAGAAGAAAGAGCTAATTTTTTATAAAGGGCTTCTAATCGCAAATCGTCTTTATTAGTGAGTATGAAGGAAATACTTTTTATTAAACCTAATCTAATTTAGACATTTTTTGACCTTATCCATGGACCATGAGTCATGAGTATAACAATAATAATTTCATATTTATCTTTTATTGGAGAAGAGCGTCTCTCGATGAACCTGTTTTCATCTATAGATGACTTTACAATAAGTAATTCACGCCTCACCCCTTGTAAAACTGTTTAGATCTCCCTTTGTTAACCTTCATTAATTATAGAATTAGTAAATGTTTAGATTTCATTTCATTGATTTTGAATATAAGTTCTCATTTTATCATCTTTGAGCTTTTTACCAGATTCTTTATCAGAGTGACAAAAAGGAACCACGCAAGTTGAACGAATATTTCATGTCTAGGAAAATTACTTACTTTCTATACAAATTATATATTTATAGTAATAGGCTAATTGATTAATAGTAATACTAATAAGTAATTTCAAAGACTGGGACTATATAATTGAGGGATTACTACTTCTTTTTCACTCGCACAACTTATAAACACTAGTAGCTACGGCTTGGAATTATAGCAACTATTAGTTATTCATTACTCAGGAGAAGGAGGGATGCGAGAGAAAAGAACTGGAGAACTCCCTGGATCCCAAAGAAAGAAAATGGATCTTCCTAAAAAGCATTCACATATATGATCCACATTCGTCCTATGGTTTCAGGCGAGTCAAACGCCTTCATCTCCTTTCTACAACATCAGATTCCGTTCAAGGGATATTCCTTCTTCCTTCCTCACACCCTGTATGGCCAGTATGGGATATTATCTCCTTGTAGAGAAGGATCCTTGAGAGGACAGATACCCTTCACATCAACATCTGCGATCTGTGTCACTAGTCACCTTTTTACTCATTGTCTATATCTTCAAAAATACATCATTTCCTACAAATCTCCTAAGGGATTCTCATTTACTTCACAAGAAACAGGAAGCTCTATAAAAAAACACTCCAACTTAATTAAAGGCTGTGTGTGACTCAGAAACCAAAAGAGTTACTCATTATTTCCCTCCATCCTCCACTCCTTCATTGAAATCCGTGCGTCCATTCCTGCTTAAGTCAACATTGCTTCATCTCTAAGAAACCTATTTCAATCTTCAGAGTCATTCAGTTGATGTAGATCATGCAGAAATAACTAGTCTTTATCATATTTATATTAATTTCATTTATTAGTTGGAGTCCGTGATGTACGGTCTACATAGTCAATTATAGAAGCTGGACTCTTTTGTCACTCAAAAACAAGTGGAAAATCATTCTAGAATCTTAAAGATAATGTGCCTCTTTATTTTCTTTAGTTTAGACTGTAAAGCATATTATATTCTGCTATTACATATAAATGGATATTGTATCTTGTATGAAATCATTCTAAACATTTATTAAAAAATGAAAGACTGTCACAAAGAAAAAAATGTTCTTTTATTTCAAAGAATTGGGAGTCCTGAGTCTGAGTTGGGTTCACTTAAACCCATTTGGTAAATGAAATTGAAGGATTATTTTATGTTAACTCTTTAACCTTGTCGTCATCAATTCTATAATTCAATCCATATACATTGTTATTTGTAATTTGTATTGACTGTCACTCCTTGGCGAATTGAATCTATAAAAAGTTCGTGTTACTTCGTCAATCCCAGCATTAAAGAACAAGTCATTGTGTTTATTGAATTTTTAAATTTCAAATTATTTACCAAATCAGAATTGGAAAAATTAAGTTTTGAAATACTTTCGTCTTCAAAACAATTAATTTTTTTACTCATAATTTCAATTTTTTTTTTTTTTTTTTTTTTCATTGAAGATATAACATAATTGAAATGTTTAATCTCATAGAATTGAATGTAAAGTTGATGATATTGATTGAGGGGTGAACATTTCCATTGGAACACATGTCACATGGTCTTAAGAAATAAAGGCTGACAAGTTTAATTCTACTTCGCTGGATTGAGAATTCTTACTATCCGTTAGTAAGAGAACGTTTATCATTGGAATTACATCCCATCGTTTGTTTGTTTTTTTGCCACTCAGCAATGTATTTGGGGGAAAAAATTTGCCTTCAAAATATTTTTCACAAATCATTGAGGTTGGAGCTGGTTTACAATTAAGGGAATATTTAAGGTTATATAACCATTGTCTTCTTCTAGTTAGTTCTCTTGCATTTTTTGGAAAAGGAAATCTAAAGAACTGTATGTTTCCATGATTTATTTTTTTGTGTTTGGAAACAGTTTGGCTCATACATCAGAGCTCGGAGCATCCACCCATAATGAAAAAAAATCTATAAAGAGTTTTTAAAATATATCAAAAATTAGTTTAAAATAATTAAGTAAATAAGCCCCTAATAGTAGCTGTGTAGAAATTCATATTTAATTTTTAAAATCAATTGACAGAATTTCGTAAAATTGTACTTAGTCAATTTGCTCCCTCTTACCTGAAGTACTTCCTTATAAGTAATGAAACTATTATAAATTAAATTCTCGTAATTATTAAAGAATGAAGTAAGTAGAATTGAATGGATGATAATTAAAATTATATTTGAATGAGATTAATAACATGCATCATACGTCATGTTACTCTTACGTCACAATTCTATTAATGATGGATGGAATTGCGACGCAAGAATGTTGATTCGAAAGCGAAAATGGCAACCCGGGTACGTTAAATTTTTACAGCGCAGCTGCCTTTATGTGTTACTTTCCTTTAACGCGAGATGCTATTTTCATGAAATTTTTATTGATACATACGCCAATTTAGTGACGTCATATACATGTAAAATATCTATTTATAAACATAAATCTTTACCAATATAATTTCTCGTGGCAAATGAACTTGTTAACAGATACAACTGACTATATTATGTTTTATTCAGCTATGGAGCGCTTTTATTTATCGCCTTGACGTCATATCTGCCTGGCGAGGTTAAAAAAATTATGACTACCCCACCTTGTCTCTATGTATCTTGCCTTTATTATGTGTATAGTTGATAATATTGTAGAGAAAAACGCGTGCGAGGAGGAGGGGGAAAAAAAGACATATGGTATCATTGTTTAAAATACTGATGTGATTATCATCTGCCTGCTTTATTATGATTTTTGAGGGTATAACGAATGTATTTATTAGCAAAATGTTTAATGAAGATATACTACGTATAATTGACTTCGACGTTTTTATACGTTACAGTAGATTTGAAAACGTCACACTCCATGAAATTGTAATTCATTATGAACCTTATTCTCAGAATAATAGCTAATGAAACGACAAAGTAGAGTATTTGAAATATATTTGAAGCTCAAAGTTTAAAAAAGAAGGCTTTAATGAAATATAATCTACATACTAAAAAATAAACCATTAAACATTTAAGTTAAATATACAAAATTAAAATCATGTAACTATTAATAATAATAAATAAAGAATATTGAAATAATAGATTGATCCAGATAATTTTTTCTTGTTCTAACATCGGAATTCAGTTAAATATGTCATAACTTTAGGTTGCAATACACAAGCGAGACGTGGAGTTTAATCAAAAAGATAATCACCCCTCTTCTTCATGTGGAAGTTGCTATATACAATTGTGCACAGGATAGATATATCTCTACCGATGAGATCTAACTAATTATTAATAATAAAGTAAATGTCAAAATCATAAAATTAGACAATAAATATATACATAAAAAAATGTTAGAAATAAATTCATCTTAAAGATTTAGAGCAAAAGCTAATTATGTAGTAATGTCCGGCGATATTACTCCTTATTAAGAGCATCAAAAAATATTTTCCCCCCGTTATTTAGGTATGCTTATATAACAACATACTATTATCATAAAGGATATACACAATTGTTAATTATAATGCAACACCCAATGTAACTACCCTCGTTGTTGTGACCATTTAAACAGTTATTTTTGCCTTTTATGAGTTTTCTGAACACCATTTCTTGGAGCCCATCAACCATAGCTAAGCCTTAAGTGATAAAAAAGTAATATTTAATGACTATGTAATATACCCAACATAATTTATGTGATAACGATAAGTAGTGTTGGATCAATCTAAAGAAACTACAGTCCTATAAGTAAGGGTGATAATTTTGGTAAGAATAGAAAAGCGTGCGAGGAGAAAAGAAGAATTACTTACGGCATCATTGATTAAATAATATACATCTTCTTCTATCAATCATGAACGTTATCATTCCCGGCTTTATTATTCAATATTAATATAATATGAGATGGTGATAGTCGATAGAGAACTGAATAAAGTCCCCAAAATGACGTCGCCTTCTGTCTGGATTTATGAAAATGGAGGCCCAGGAATTTGGAAAATACTTACCGGATGAGAAACAGATGGTTTGTCGGATTTGTCGATATAAATGTGCCTTTAGTCCCCTGTCTAGAATTACACGCCACTCATTATCCTCATCTCATAACAAGAGTATGGATAGTCATCTATAAAATCAATTTGACGATGAATACATCAAGTCAGACTTTAACTTTGATCTCACAACGATGCTTATTGCATGTAATATAACCTTATCCATTGCTAATCATCTACGTTCAAAAAATTTATGGAGAAATACACGGGTAAACATATCCCTTCCCGAGGAACCATCATTAAATTAATGGAGGATGTTGGTACTGATGTTATTTATAGAAATACATATAAAAATGTTTTGAGTCATCCACACCAAATGATGATCAAGTTATCAGTAAAAAGTATTTACGAATATCGAAATGGAATTCTGAATTTTGTACTATCTCACAGTAAGTATTCAATTTTTTTTTAAATCTAACCCTAAAATATGATTCTATTTTAGCTAAACATATCAAGAATTATGATACACAACTCAGTAAAGGGCAAAAACAACTGCTTAAATGGTCACAACAACGGGGGTAGTAGCTTTGAATGGTTTGCAACTAGTTTGTCTGAGACTACTTACTTCGCTTTAAGACTTGGGTATGATAATTAGGTTTTCCAATATTACATAGTCAATAAATATAACTTTTTTATCACTAAAGTCTTAGCTATGGTTGATGGGCTCCAAGAAATGGTGTTCAGAAAACTCATAAAAGGCAAAAACAACTGTTTAAATGGTCACAACAACGAGGGTAGTTACATTGGGTGTTGCATTATAATTAACAATTGTGTATATCCATCATGATAATAGTATGTTGTTATATAAGCATACCTAAATAATGGGGGGAAATCTTTTTTAATGCTCTTAATAGGGAGTAATATCGCCGGACATTACTACATAATTAGCTTTTGCTCTAAATCTTCACGATGAATTTATTTATAACATTTTTTTATTAGTATATTTATTGTCTAATTTTATTATTTTGACATTTACTTTATTATTAATAATTAGTTAGATATCATCGGTAGAGATATATCTATCCTGTGCACAATTGTATATAGCAACTTCCACATGAAGAAGAGGGGGATTATCTTTTGATTAAACTCCACGTCTCGCTTGTGTATTGCAACCTAAAGTTATGACATATTTAACTGAATTCCGATGTTAAAACAAGAAAAAATTATCTGGATCAATCTATTATTTCAATATTTTGTATTTATAATTTATTATTATTAATAGTTATATGATTTTAATTGTTTAATTTTGTATATTTAACTTAAATGTTTAATGGTTTATTTTTTAGTATGTAGATTATATTTAATTAAAGCCTTCTTTTTTAAACTTAGAGCTTCAAATATATTTCAAATACTCTATTTTGTCGTTTCATTAGCTATTATTCTGAGAATAAGGTTCATAATGAATTACAATTTCATGGAGTGTGACGTTTTCAAATCTACTGTAACGGATAAAAAACGTCGAACTCAATTATACATAGTATATCTTCATTAAACATTTTGCTAATAAATACATTCGTTATACCCTCAAAAATCATAATAAAGCAGGCAGATGATAATCACATCAGTATTTTAAACAATGATACCATATGTCTTTTTTTCCCCCTCCTCCTTGCACGCGTTTTTCTCTACAATATTATCAACTATACCTATAAGTGAGGCCCTAATAAAATTTGTGAGTCCTAGGACCAGTCCTGATCGTTCTTTTGTAAAACTACAACAGCTAAAATGACGTAGGTACTACTAATCACGTCATTTGAGTAGCTGAAGTTACATCATAATTCCTAATTCATGACCTCTTTCAAAGGGTGTCTGGAGGGGAAGCTGTATTTCACAATACATGTGAATACTTAATATAGAGATATATGAAATAAGTCAGTTCGGATAGACTATAATTATTAAAAAGAGGAAATTGTTAGATTTAACATTGGAAATTAGACTGGAAATATGAATAAGCCTTTAGTTGATATATTTTCTGATTATCCAACTTTTCATTTGTTCTTTAAGCTTAGGCACGGACAACAACTTGTGCGAAAAGATAGAAAAATCTTGGTAAACATGCGTATTAATAATTAATTATTACTTGTGCTCCTTGTGTAGTGTTAGTTGGATTCTACTCCAATGAAAAACACATCTTAAGAATTATTGATACTTAGACGACCTCGAGACAGAGGAGTGCCAATCAGGACTTTACCAGTTACATAGGAGCTCCAACATATTCCATCCAAATTATTCTTCATGTGCAATGTCCATTGAATCTCAGTCGATACTCATGGAGTCATTGATTAATCCATTATCGACTCCATCTCTTTTTTAAAGATATTGTCTCTTTGGAATTTATTTATTAATAAAATCGGTTGTCATGATTTTTTATAGAACAGTTCTAATTACGGTTCGAACCAACTTTTAAAGCATCCACATAATTAAATTAATGATTAATTATTGAAATTTATAACAAAGAATTAAACATTTTATGTTTTAATTTTGGAGAAACATGTATGGAAATCATTTTTATTTAGTATTAAAGTATGAATCATCATATTTATTATTTGATTTGACAAACTGTCCGTTCGGCAATGTGCCCGTCCACGCTTCTTATGCTACTTCTACTATGGATTAATTTCATTTTTTAATAATTTATGTTTTGTAAAGTTGTCAGAGGCTGCGTGATTTATATTCTATTAAAAGTTGCGTTTTCTTCATATTTCGATAATTTTCTGGATATTCATATTTAAGGAAATAAAATATTATTTTAATTTTCATTGATGACAAATTTTTACAGAATTTAATACATTCCTTGATCAAAAATTTGATAACTCAATTAATGTATAAAATATTAAATTAATATAATATTAATACTTAAATATTAAATTGCGTTTTATCTGTACAAAATACTATGGAATTGATGAGAGATAGTTGAATTAATAATGAAAAAAAAAAACAATAAAAGTCATTCAGGCAAAAAAATATTGCTCGTTCATGATTTTTTTCAAAAGTCTACCAAATAAAGTCATTTGGTTCATTATGAAGAAATTATTTAACATTTAAACTTATAAATTTTGCTTAGTTAGCCAGATAATTTTACCAAGTTAAAAAAAAGACTGTGTCAGAGATTGATTAACGACGGCTCATAACCCGTACCGTTTTAAGCGTGAGTGGGACATTGACTGAAAATATTGGCCCTTTACTTCTGTCCTATTTTAAAATTTGATTGAATTTGAATATAAATCCAATTACTTTTTTTATCAATATATATTTTATTTTATTTCGAACTACCCTTCTTACAGCTTGTTTTGCTACGTTATGTCCAAATTTATTTCTCAATCAAATATATTTTTATCGTTTTGTATATAAATTCACTCATTGTATTAACATATATTTACATTTTTACAAAAATTTTATAATCAACACTGCACAGGACCCCCAGTCAAGAGCGAGGCGTGGGGTAAGCGCCCCTAAAACTGACCCTGCTGGTCGCCCAAATGTAACCCAACAAAATTTATAAAACATGTAACAATTTTTTTTGTATTTCTCAATCTTTTCTTTGTATATTGTACAAAGTATATACCAGTGGCTTCGAAACTATAGAAGCCAAGTAGTAATTTCCCCAATGTCTTATTATAAGTTGAAGATTTGTTTATAAAATTGTAAAGTTGCGTGACCATGACGATATAATGTATAAATTATTATAAAGAATATTATTTCTCTAAACTCGATCCTCAATTCTACTCTGAGTCTATCAAGAACTACGGAATTATAACTCTGCAACTTATCTTCAAGGTTACTTTCCGTCTTATATGAGCACTCACGAATGTTGAATCAAGTTTCAAATTTAATTGAATATAGTAGGGAGGAAGTTCACTACTCAGGAGTAAAATGATAATAACTAGTGCTGAGTCGATCACGAATAATTCGTTCCTTAGAACGACTCTTTTTAGTGGACTTAAGTGTTAAAAAAATGTTGCGCATTAAAGACTATTTCAATTTGGTCATGATTTTTTATTATTTGAATAAACTCGAGATGCATTTTTTTCCACTAGGGTACGTTCATGAAGCTGAGTATATAAATAAAGACTAAATTTCAAAATTTTAAAGTAATAATATAACTATATAATGGGGCGCTTACGACTTCTTTTTCACTAGTTCAACTTATAGACACTAGTAGCTTTGGCTTGGAATTCTAGTGACTATTACTCAGGAGAAGGAGGGATGTGCGAGAAAAGAACTGGAGATTTACTTGGAACTACATAACACTTTGTAGGGATCCAAATTCGCCCAATGGTTTCATTGGGATATCTGAGTCAAACACCCGAATCTCCTCTCTGCAATGTCAGGTTCTGTTCAAAGGATCTTCTTTCCTCACTCCCTGGATCAGATATTATCTCCTAGTAGAGAAGGATCCTTGTGTAGACAGATGCACTTCACATCAAAACTGCGACCTGTGTCACTTCTAACCCCTTCAGTCATTGTCTCTATCTTCAAGAATACATCATTCCTTACAAATCTTCTAGGGGCTCATCATAGACTTCACAAGAAACAAGGAGCTGCATAAAAAAACACTCAAACTTAATTAAAAGCCGTGTGTGACTTGGAAACAGAGAGAGCTACTCATTATGTCCCTCCATCCTCAACTCTTTGATTGAAATCCGGGTGTCCATTCCTAATTAAGTCAACACTGCTTCGTGAATATCATTAATAAATTGTTTTATTGAAGATAATAGATTAAATTTAACTAAATTATAATGTAATGGCTTCAATTATTGATTGATCACATAATAAAGGAATAAGAATATCTCATATGTTTTTTTAAATTTATATTCCCTGTTTATGTGTTCTCCGTTATGTTATTTAAATCTTATTAATTCATTTGGCTTTATTTTCGACATGCAAATGCTCTTTAATCCTAGATCTCCAATGGATTGATCGTAATAGATGAAGAAAACTACCTAATCGAAACAATGTCGCCGAACACGAACGAAAAGTAAGAATGAATTTGTAAATATATATTTATATATATATATAATTATAATCGTGTAAAAAAGGAGTAATTAATTTATTTGATCTGGCATTAGTTGAATAAATTTTAAATAAACCTCAAACTTTTCAAAAATAATGATTAATTTATTTCTATCTAAAAGTACATATATCAACTTCTAATTCTTCATTAACTTTTAGTCATATTGAAGAAAACTATTTTTTGGAAATTCAAATTGCCATACTTTTTAGTACAAGTTGGCTATTTTATTTGCCTTCATTGTTTGTTTTTTGCTGTATTTGCAAATATTACAAGTCTCAATCTTAAAAATCTATTTATAATTTTATCTTTTTTAAATAGCGCTGTGGTATGACATTGAAATCTTCAGTTATAAAATCACATGCCTGTTTTATTTTCATAGAAAGGTTTTTATTTTGAGCTGTGTATTAATTTTTTTCATATTTCATATAGCGCTTTCAATTGGTAAAATAATATTTATAAAAATTTCTTGGGAACAGTAGACAAGACCATGATGTCCAGTGTAATCAGATATGTTTATAAGTTTGGTTATGCTTTCATCCCAGTTTTCATTAATTGTATTTTTTTTAAAAGATAAACATGCTTCACAATGACAATCATAATTTTCTATTTTAAAAATATCATATAACAATTCCAACTTTTTGGAAACGGAAATCTCCATGTAAGTTTCCATTTATTTTAAATCCGTCCTGCTCTTACATTCAAGGACGGAGCATCCACCCATGATGTTTAAAATGAATTAAAATTGAATTATAAAAAATAAAATCTAAAATGCAAAAATGTGTAGTTTAGACAGAAAACATTAAATGAATTTTCAATGTTTTGTTATTTTTATTAACTTTACTCTGAAATCCTTCCTTCAATAACTAATTTCTTTAAAAAAATGGGATATCTTTAGTATAATATAAATAAATAAAAGTATATAATAAGTAAATAGGTTACAAAAAATCAAAAATTACTTAACCAAGGGCTTTAAATGGATTCTTCGTATGTAAATTGAATATAGAATTTCCTTCATACCAATATTTAATTTTTGATGTCAGAAGATTGATTCTAAATAGATATTGAGGAGAAATTAGAGGCAACACGTTTCACACAGAAATATTATTAAGCTAGCAGGCGACTTTCGTTACTTTCTATTAAAACTTTGAACTTACTGAACCAACCAACTCAGTTGAAATGTTGTAAAAATTTATAGAATAACATTAGGAAGAGGGATTTAAAACTTTATAAGCTTGTTTAATTCCTTCAAATTCATGTTCAGTAAGAACGTCCAATTTCGAATTATTTAAAGCTAGACTTTAGAGTATTATAGTACCACTTTAGATGCAATTTTAGAAGGTCGTACTTTTGTAGCAGAATCTTTATTATCAAGAACTTCGGACCCCTTTTTCTGGTGGCAAAGTCGAGGGATTATCCTAGACTTCATAAATTAATAAAAAAAAAAGATTATGCATTGTCGCTATATCTATCCCATCATCAGAATATGTCTTGAGCAAGACAGGACAAATAATCTCTGAACGTAGAATTTATGTTCCTTCAATATTGGAATACGATATTTAGGTACTAGAATTACATATAATCAAGTCAAAGGACTCAAGTCCATACCAGATCACAAATAATTGATGTCGAAGTACTAATTGTTAGAACAAACCATTCAATAATTATGTGGATCAATTCAAGTCAAAAGTTAGCAAATTAACGAGTAGCAGTTTATAACTTTGAAAACGTTGTGACATTAAAAAATTATGATGTGTTATTATAAATCCTAATTCAATCGACAGTTATAGTCCACAAGCAATGCATGGAGTCAGACTGACTATTTAAGAAATGCAATTACATTCAACAATTTACTTCTAACAATGAATGAAAAGAATGGGAAAAATATTATCTTAAAAAATATGTAAGTATTAGCGAAGTTATCCAATTGACTTATTTATTTAAGGCCCTTGATTAATTCAAGTATTAATACATAACTATGAACTATAATTTAGTTATTTTGATGAGAATGTATGGGAGTCTTCCGAGAATGGTCTGCTTTGACCGTTATGCAACTTGTCCTTTTAGGGAGTAGATGAGCTTTTTGACCATATCAAGAGTAATTTTAGAGAAGAACTCTGCTAATCAATTGACCGCTCGGTAGTTCCATTATATTTCAACAAATTTCCAAACAATTTTATACCCACTACGATGAAAAATTATTTTAACTACGCTATTCAATAGCGTATCATTAAATAAGATCACATAAAAAAATAATTTCCAAATCTTTGAATCGATTAGCAAGATATGTGCCTTTTTAAAATCTTAATTAGTAAATGGTGCTTTCATATTGAAAAACTTTAATAACTGATTTTAGAGGTAATAATTATAATAAAGACGTATGATTTCGGTATTAAATTATGTTTTTCGGGTTGATGAGGTTAAATTCGATGGTATAATAAGTGTAAAACTAAAGAAACTGAATGATTTTCAATATTTTTATGTTTTGAGAGGCATATCTTTGAGGATGAAGATTTGCACGAAATTTCGATTTTTTTTTTGATTTTTTTTTGATTTCTTCAAAAGTTCCATATTCAACTCAAAAAATTTATTTATGTTAGTTACTTCCTTCAACTTTAATTCAACCATGTAAATTTAATGTTATTATTGGGTATTTCCTTTATATTTCAATAAATGGTTGAATTATTTGAAAAATATTTAAAAACGGCATGTACATATGTAGTTAAACTTAGAGTTCCAAAAAACACTCACAATACAGAATTTTTCCACCCCCATGCTTGACAATGGGGATTTTTCTTCCTCCAAACACTTTTGCTTTGTTAATATAATCAAATGTCCCTCACTATTAAAATAAACCTACCATTAAAATTATTAAACGTTATTTTCTTTGTCAGCGGGAAAACTTACGAAATCAACAAGCTATCAAATACTTATTTTCTCCTCTGTAGGTCGTTTTTCAATTATTATCATAATTTATAATTGCTTATTAAATATAATACTTAACTGAGATGGATTAACATCAACCCCATAGTGTTTAACTTTCAAAGGCTATTAGATAATGTTTGACCCGCGTCCAGATTATGATTATCTATCCATGACGATGTCAAAGAATGTGGAATGTTAGTATTACACTAAATTAATCTTATAAAAACTGTTTCAATTTTAGAACCCAAGAGATTATTAAATATGGGTGTGATTCAATCATCAACTCCTGAATATTTATATAATCAACAAATCAGATCTTTAAATCAATCTGAGAACATAACTATCAATCAATATTATGTGATGTTATGTGAACATTTATAATGGTTACATGATTTATGAAAGTGTATGTTTTGTATGAAACTTGTAGAAAAAATTAAAGGAAAAAAATAGATTTTTTACAACTTTAATTGGCGTATTTATTTATAAATTGGAACGCAATCACGCTTTATAAATTTAATGATCGAATCTTATTAATTTATTTAGCAGACTCACTTTTATCTGATAAATTATTTCTTTTTCTAGCAGAATGATTTGGCTGTTGATTTCATAAGAAAAAAAATTAAAAACAAATTGTACATATTGTAAAAGATATTTTATCTAAAAAGTTATTAAATTTGTGATTATTTTGCTGTCATTATACAAGACAAATGTTCTTCTTTTTTAATTTAAGTATTTACAGTAACAGCAAATACATTTTTTTGATTTTTTAAATGTAAATAATTTGCTTTTTATAGTATCTACTTGATTTTTTTTTAAATATTTGATAAAGATCTGTTGAATTTAAGATATTATTTGTCCCAGTTTCATCGAGATAAATTGGATCATTTTCTGATGAACAGATCAATTCATGTAACATTTTTGTTGTACATATTTCAATATGCGAAAGCCTATAAATCCACTGATGTAATCAATTACATTTTATATTCTGATAATTTCACCTAAGTCAGAATAATTTATATGAGAAATCATTCACAAAAATGTTTATGAATCAACTTCATCGTTTGGTAAAAAATAATTGAATGGGAAAATTTCTTTAAATTATCATAAGAATCTCATGTTCATTTTCAATCAGGACCAAATTCAATTTTTTTTAACTCTCTAAAAAATGTCTACAACTCAAAAAGTAATTACAACCACCCAGTTAACGATACCATCCGAATCTCCTTTCAGTGGGGTCATAAGTTATTTTTCTGAGTAATATAAACTTAACGTGTTTTATATGTAGGAGATAAGTCTTATCCCGATCCTTAAACTGAGTGAATTGCAGTTTGAAATGTTTCATTGGATAAACTGTTGCGCCTACCAGATATTGTTTTCCATTTCAATAAATATTCTCCGAATGAGATTAGATACTAAATTGTATTCTTTGATCATTAGAAATTGGTTTTCTACTGCCTTCATTTTATATGAAAATGTTTCGATGTAACTGTGCAATTATCCGTTATTATTACCATAATGATTTAAAGCCTCTATTGTTGATTCATAAATTAGCTTCTTTTTTTTATATGTATGAAACATGATTAGTTAGTTTATGCGTGTGTTTGATGCCCATGCTTATTTCCCTTTCATAGATAGGTTTAATGTCTTCTAATTTTGCAGTAAACGTTTTTTTTTTTCAAAAGATCGGAATACGAAATTTTGACGGCATAAAAAATTATTATATTACCTTTTTAAAAAAATTAAGACTGAGTCAAATATGAATATTTTTTTCCCCAATCATTTTAAAAAAGACTTCTAATATAAGGTTCCTTTAATTGATAATTTATCAAAGTATAATAATATGATTATATATATAGTATTATCTCCTTTTATTCAATATTTTTAGTATGACAACTTGTAAAATATCAAAAAGAGTGCATGCTCCTTCTCTAGAGCACTGTCTGTTTGGTCACTACAAAGCCAATTAAGATATGTCCTGAAATTCCACAATAATTGCAATATATAATAGATTGAGTAATATATTTTCAAATGCTCCGTAGATAAATAAAACTACAAAATAGTTTGTTTATATTTTTGTTTATTATTTTATTGCATATTTGATTATATGAATAAAGAAAGTTAGACAAGAAAGCATCTATAATTATAGACAAGTAAATATATATATTTATAATATAATTATTATCAACTAAGATGCCTGTTTGATTTATTGCTATGTATTATACTATTACTTTTTTTTTTTCATTTGTTTATTAAACGATTTTGAATCGTTATCACAAGAAGTCCTTCTTCTTAGTTTTTTTTTTTTTTTTTAACTTTTGTAAAAATATTTCTTTTTTATTGTTCATCGTCATCTTCCAGGAAGAATGGAGGGAGGGAGGGACACAATAAGAGGATCCAAAACCATAACCACATAAAGGATAGGGGTAGTAGGAGAGTAACGATGAAGATACGTAAGCAAGCAATAGGAAGAGTCTTTATATAGTTTCTGGATATACCATTTTAATAATACATAATATGAAAAAATTGTAGAGATCAACTTAAAAACGTAAATATATATTTTTTTTTCCATTCACCATCACCATTCCAGAGGGAACTGTCCAAAGTTCCATGTCATCATTTTCTTTCTTTTTTTCAAAAAAAAATATATATATCACAATCTCACGAGCATTATTTTAAACAACATTTTTTTTTGTTTTGTATCTGTTTTGCTTAGCTTTGTAGAGTTAAAAAAAAAAATCTAATGTAAAATTGCGCGCTAAATTTTTGTAATATGCTTTTGCTTGTATATATAGTTAATTGCCTCTCATCTTCTTATCGTCAACATTCGTTTTACTAATGGTTGAGGTTCACATAATTGAGGCTCACACTCTAACTTCTCATTTAGTCCACACCTGCAATACAAAAAATATTTCAAATTGTAGGAGATGAGGGGGGGGGGATAAACTTAAAATAATAATTACATACCTGCACTGTAGACAAGGACCAGAGGCGGATTTGACGATGGCTCCAACTTCATAAAAGTCTCCTTGGATCTCACATCCACGGACTTGAGTTGTGACGGTTTCTGGAGAATTTGATTCCTCATCTCCAAATAACCATGAGACTAGTGAATGTTTGTTGACTTGTTCTGTCACATTTTTGAATCCCATTGTCACGGGACATTCATATCTCGGACAACAAAATCCATCAATGATTTCTTCTCGACAACCTGGGATAGGAGGGGGACAGCTCTGTTGTAGACAAATAATGTCACCTCTGAAGCAGAAACAGAAATCACATGGATTGTTTCTAGGGATCTGTTGAGCGCTGACGTATACTTTTCCATCATAGAGACAAGCCCCTGGGCCTAAACTGTCCAAAGAGACTTGACCTTCTGCGTCAGATATAGGTGTCCCCTTTAATGAGTCTGCGCTTGGGTCTTGTACATCTTCTCCATCTAAAATATCACTGCTTGCAGTTCCAACTACATCTCCTGTGGTTGCTGAAACCGTGGTTGTTACGGGAGGCTCTGAGGATGAAGCACTAGGAACTTCAGTGGAATAATTTCCTGTAAGTACTTGGGAACCATCTTCCAACTCTTTATCTTCTTCATTATTATCTTCTATATCTTCATCAGTGTCATCGTACTCAATAGCTTCAAATTTTGTTTTGCATGAATATTTTGGACAGCAGACACCTTCTTCAGCTGAAAGAGCAGTGCAATTTTCATAGCCACTAGGTGGAGCGCATATCTGTGTAGCACAATTAACTTCTCCATCATAGCAAGAACATAGTTTACAGGGGTCTGAATCAGGAACATCACCTCCATTCTTAACTATCATGCCATTTAATATACAAAATTTCAATTTGTTGGTTGTTGATGACTTAGTAGTTGTTTCAAAAACAAAAGTTGAGCCATGTGGTTCTCCAACGACGGTTGAATTGGCTTGTGTCAATAAAGTAGATTCTTCAACAACCTGCATGGCTTCTGGCTCCATATCCTCCTCATTGATGATTGTATTTTTGCCAGTTGTTGAGCTCAATGTGCTACTCTCTGTCGTAGCTGAACCTTCATTTCCCTTGTTTTCCATTGAGGATGTAGTTGAATCATTTTCTTTATCTGAGGTTGCGTTGTCAAGACCCTTCTTGTCGGATGTAGCAGATTCAAAAATGCTTGGGACATTTGTGGTGGCAATTATTTCATCATCCTTCATTATACTATTGGCTGTGCTTTGGTTTCCATCAGACTCATCTTCACCATCAATATTTTGTGTTGGGGTCAATACGGTACTGAGGTTCGAAGACAGCTTCATTTTTTCTTCGTCGGTAATTTTTGGAAGCTCTGTTGTAACTTTGTTTGGCTCATTTGAAACAGCAGAGGTTAAAGTTTCATTCAAAGTGTTTTGATCTTCCGAGTCTGATTCACTTGAAGAGTCTACATCATTGGTATGTGTAGAAGCATCAATTGAAGAAAAGGTAGTTGTTTTGATCTCACTTTCAGTGGGCTTACTTTGGTTGTCTTGGGATTCAACAGAAGTAGCTGTACTGGCCAATGATGAATTATTTGTACCTAAATCCGTATTCTGAACTGAAGGAACAGGTGAAACCGTTGTAATGAAATTATTACCACCATTTTCAGACAGTGTATTTTCGTTTTCCGTCTTCAAACTTGGATCAGCTGTTGTTGGAGGTAAGTACTCATATGAAAAAGTTGTTGTTTCTATAGATTCAGTTGGGATAGTTGTAGAGACTTTATCATCAGAAGTTGAATTCGGTGTAGTGGTTGATAAAGACTCTTCGGTTGAGTTAATGATGCTAGTAGGTGTAGAAGTCACATTTTCATTTTGACTCTCAGATGTATTCGTGTCATTTCCTGAATGTGTAAATTCACTAGTATCCACTGATGAAGTTTCATCTCCTGCTGTAAAGTTTGATGAAAAAGATTCATTTGAAGGGGTAATGTCATTTTTCAAAGTTTCACCCGAAGAAGTGGTCATTTTTTCATCAGTTTCAATAGCACTACCAACAGTTGTTGTGTTCTCATCAGTTTCTTTTGAAGTTTCAATACCACTACCAACAGTTGTTGCGTTTTTATCAGTTTTTTCTGAAGTTACAATACCACTACTAACAGACGTTGCGTTTTCATCAGTTTCAATACCAGTACTAACAGTTGTTGCGTTCTCCTCAGTTTCTGTTGAAATTTCAATAGCACTACTAACAGTTGTTGCGTTTTCATCAGTTTCTTTTGAAGTTTCAATGTCACTAACAACAGTTGTTGCATTTTTATCAGTTTTTTCTGAAGTTTCAATATCACTACTAAAAGTTGTTGCGTTTTCATCAGTTTCAATACCAGTACTAACAGTTGTTGCGTTTTCATCAGTTTCAATACCAGTACTAACAGTTGTTGCGTTCTCCTCAGTTTCTGTTGAAATTTCAATAGCACTACTAACAGTTGTTGCGTTCTCCTCAGTTTCTGTTGAAGTTTCAATATCACTACTAACAGTTGTTGCGTTTTCATCAGTTTTTTCATCAGTTCCAATACCAGTACTAACAGTTGTTGCGTTCTCCTCAGTTTCTGTTGAAATTTCAATAGCACTACTAACAGTTGTTGCGTTCTCCTCAGTTTCTGTTGAAGTTTCAATATCACTACTAACAGTTGTTGTGTTTTCATCAGTTTTTTCTGAAGTTTCAATATCACTACTAACAGTTGTTGCGTTTTCATCAGTTTTTTCATCAGTTCCAATACCAGTACTAACAGACGTTGCGTTCTCATCAGTTTCTTTTGAAGTTTCAGTGCCACTACTAACAGTTGTTGCGTTTTCATCAGTTTTTTCTGAAGTTTGAATAGCACTACTAGCAGTTGTCGTGTTTTCATCAGTTTCTTTTGAAGTTTCAATACCACTACTAACAGTTGTTGCGTTCTCATCAGTTTCTTTTAAAGTTTCAGTGCCACTACTAACAGTTGTTGCGCTTTCATCAGTTGTTTCTGAAGTTTCAATAGCACTACTAACAGTTGTTGCGTTTTCATCAGTTTCTTTTGAAGTTTCAATAGCACTACTAACAGTTGTTGTGTTTTCATCAGTTTCTTTTGAAGTTTCAATACCACTACTAACAGTTGTTGCGTTCTCATCAGTTTCTTTTGAAGTTTCAGTGCCACTACTAACAGTTGTTGCATTTTCATCAGTTTTTTCTGAAGTTTCAAATCCACCACTAACAGTTGTTGCGTTTTCATTACTGTTTTCTGATGTTCCCGTTTCAGAACTGGGATTTGTTACATTTTCATCAATTTTTTCTGTAGTTTCAATACCACTACCAAAATTTGTTGTGTTCTCCTCAAATTTATCTACAGATATATTGGTGCTGCTTGGAGTGGTTGCATCTAAAGATGTTGTTGCACCTTCACTTATCGGTGTCGTTGATGCGTTGCTTTCGTTTAATGTAACATTTTTTCTGGATGTTTCAGTTGTTTCAACATTACCATCAGAGTCTGGAATAATTGTTGTAGTCATTGGGCTAGATTGAATTCCATCGCTTGGACTTACATTAGACTTTTCAGTAGTTTGATATGCAACAGAAACTGTTTCCATATTTTCAGATGAGGTTACTTCAGTTGGAGTAACTGTAGTTTCTTTATTATTAACAAATTCTGAAGTAGGTGATAAGTTATTCCCAATCTCGGGAATTTTATTCGTTCCATTCATTTTTTCCATTGAACTTTCACTAGATGGAAAGGTTGCATTAATGTTTGTAGCATTCATACTATCTATTCCTGATTCAGTGGGAGCAACCGTGGTTTCAGAAACATTTGAAGCATTAGTACTTGTCATTTCTTGAATCTCACTTTCATTTCCCTCGTCTTTCACTTCTTGACTCATACTTAATGTAGAGGTATCAGTAACATTATCCTTTGTTGTTTCACCAATTGATGTTTCATCCAAAGTAGATAAAGTAGTCTCAGAAGAAGATGGTCCTGAAGTTGTTGAATTCATATTTTTTAGAGGTATCTGGGTTGAGATTTCGTTACTAGATAAATCATCGCATTTAAACATTGGACAGCATTCTCCTTCGACAGGTACTTCGGTACATGTTAATCCATCCAATTGAGGGGCCTCCTTACAGGGTAAATAATCACAAATAAATTCTGTGTTAATACATGTACAAGAGTTGTAGCATTTGCTAGTAATAGGAACATCAGCTCCATTTTCATAAATAGTTCCATTTCTGTCGCACTTGCCTAAAAATTAGGAAATTGTTAGAAAAGAGATAAAATAAGAAATTGCTCAGAATTATATAAATAAATTTGAATTAACCTGAAGGGTCCAATGGTTTAGTAGTTACACTTTGAATTGTGACATTAGCCATATGATCTTCTGTTGTCGATACTGATATTTAAAAAATATGAATAGCTTAATTATATGAAGTACAAAAATAACATAATGGTGTTACACTTACAGCACTCATATTGATCGGGACAACATTTTCCTTCTTTGGGAGGAAGAGGTCTACAGAATTCATGACCCTCTAACTTATTACAGACCATTTTAGAACAAACAACTTGACCATAATTGCAGTAGCAGACTTCACAAGGATCATTGCTTGCAATATCATCAAAGTCTTGATATGTAACTCCATTATGTAAACAGGTTGATCTGATTTCCAATGTGGTGCTCTCAACATCCACAGTATCATCATCCTGAACTTGATTCAGTTTATCTGATTCAGAAAGGATATCTGGTGCATAGGTTGAAAACATATCAATTATTGAAACTGTAGATTGATTCGTGGATTCATAATCCTCATTGGATGTAGAAGTTTCATTTTCATAATCTTTTTCTTGATCAGCTTTTTGATGTGAAGGAACGACTGTAATGTTCTTAGAGTCATTCATAGAATCTGGGAATTGAATGGCTGTTGGGTCCTGAGTCATAATTGTTTCTTTTTCACTTTGGTTGACTGATTCATTGATGCTTGTTGTCGATGCATTTCCATCAGATGAATTATTTTGTGGTGATGGCGTGCTAAAGTCAGTTGTTGATTTTGTAGGGAAAGTGGTTTCATAATATGTCCCTTCTTCATCGTCTTGAGCAACAGCTTCAAAAACAAATGCATCTTGACTGTTATCAGTTGTTTCATTTCTTGGACTATCAGTTGCAGCTTCTTTCTGAGCCTCTATGGTTGTTCCCAAGGATGAGCTTTCAGTATCAATAACTGGGGCTTTTGATGTACCTTTAGTGGGCTCATCTTGCTCAACTGTTTTTAGAGTTGAATCTATGATTTTTTGAGAAGAAGCAGTTGTTGTGGATACTTGTTCCTCTAAAGAAATATTTATCATGCTGGTTGATGTGTTTTCAATCTTTGTACTCTCTGAGGATGATGGAGTTGTGGTGGAAGTACTATCATCTTGGTTATTTGAAGATTCATTTAACTTTGTCGCCTCTAAGGATGATGGAGCTGTAGAGGAAGTAGTATCATCTTCACTCTTTGAAGATTCATCTGTCTTTGTTGTCTCTGGGTATGAAGAAGTTGTAATTGAGATATCATCATCTTGGCTCTTTGACGATTCGTCTAGATTTGTCACGTCTGAGGATGAAGGCGCTGTTGTAGATGTACTATCATTTTGACTCTCTGAAGATTCATCTAACTTTGTAACCTCTGAGGACGAAGGTGTTGTCATAGAAGTACTATCATCTTGGCTCTTTGAAGATTCTTCTAACTTTGTAACATCTGAAGATGAAGGGATTGTGGTCGAGGTACTATCATTTAAGCTCATTGAAGATTCGTCTAACTTTGTCATCTCTGAAGATGAAGGGGTTGTTGTAGAAGTACTATCATCTTGGCTCTTTGAAAATTCGTCTAACTTGGTCACCTCTGAGGATGAAGGGGCTGTTGTAGAAGTACTATCATTTTGATTCTCTATAGATTCCTCTAACTTTGTCACCTCTGAAGATGAAGGAGTTGTATTATAACTACTATCATTTTGGCTCATTGAAGATTCGTCTAACTTTGTCACCTCTGAGGATGAAGGGGTTGTTGTAGAAGTAGTATTATCTTGGTTCTTTGAAACCCCTTCTAACATTGCGAATTCTGAGGATAAAGGAGTTGTAGTGAAAGTATTAGCATCTTGGTTCATTGAAGATTCATCAGTGTTTGTTGTCTCTGGGTATGAAGAAGCTGTAACTGATATATCATCATCTTGGGCCGTAGAAGATTCATCTAACTTTGTCACGTCTGAGGAAGAAGAGGTTGTGGTAGAAATACTATCCTCTTGGCTATTCGAAGATTCGTCTAACTTTGCTGCCTCTGAGGATGAAGGGGTTGTGGTAGAAGTGACATCATTTTGGCCCTTTGAAGATTCGTCTAAGGAAGACAATGGTATTTTAGTAGTCTCATCCTTGGTTAACTCAGAATTATTAGGAGGTAGAGTAGATTCTGAAGAAATATCAGGAGTTGTTGAATAATTTTTATTTGAAATAGAGTCCAAAGAGGGATTAGAAGTTGAGGATATATTCATATCAAAAACTGTTGTGGTAATATTATTTTCGACAGAGTCTTCTAAATCATCTTTAGTTTCGTTGTTCGATTGACTGATAGATGCAAAAGTGGTAGTGGATATTCCAAGATTTGTAAAAGGTTCTTGACTATCAAACTCTTTATTAGATGATGATGTTGTTGTTGGCACTTCATTAAATCTTGTTGTATCTGAAAAGTTGACAGATGTTGATTGATTATTTTCATTGAATTCACTGATTGATGCAGCCTCAGTTGTTGAAATGTCATAGTCGTCATCGTCTTGAATGGGTCCTACAGAGTTGCCACTAAATAATTCATTCTCATTTTGAGTGGAAGGTGTCGTAACAGCTACATTTTCTTCTGTCTTTGTTGTTTCCGAATCTTCAATTGAACTAGTTACTTGAATGGGTGAAGCTGTAGTAATTGAGAATGGTTTTTTTCATTCGTTTGAGGAGATGGTGGAGGTGTAGTAGATGTATCTTTCTGTGAATCAGTAACTGGAGTAGATTGTTCATCGGAGTTGTCAAGGGAGTCAATGGTATTGGAGGCTGTTTCATCATAAGATTCTGCATTTGGTACAGCTGTAGTCGTAGGAACCTCATAGAGAGCGCTAATTGTTGTTGTGCTCATTTGAAATTCCTTATCGTCATTGCCTGCAACAAATCCAGAGTCTGGTTTTGATATGAGCATAATATTAGCATCTTTTTCTGTATCCAGTTTGTCTTTGTTGTCTGATTCTTTATCCTTAGGAAAATGTATATCAGATGAGCCAGGAATTGTGTTTAATTCAATGTCATCGTCATTTTGAGTCGTAGTATCTTTCATTTCCATTTCCCCCAATAAATTATTATTAGTTTCAGGTTTAGTATTTGAATCCTTATCTTCAGAGGTTTCATTGTCAGTGTGTTGCTCTTCATTTGAAGTATTTTCCAAAGTTTCATTTTCATTAGAAGAATTATATTTTTCGGTGCTTGGTTCCTTTTCAACTTCTTGATCCATGAAAATTTCTGTAGCGTCCGAGATTTTAGATCCTTCAGTAACTTCTGAGGTTTCTTGACTTGGTGAAATATTAACATTATACTCATTTTCATTCTCCACAGCTTCGATACTTGGGAATTTTCCTGCCTCGTCAGATCCTTCTTCACTCTCCTCGTAGGAAACATCGGTGGTTTCAACAGAATCTAATTCTTTGTTATCCTCCTTTAATTCATTATTATCAGGAATCATGTCTTTATCATCAGTGGAGTGATCTCCCATCTTATTTGAGTCAATTGTTTCATCAGTGACAGGAAATTGAGTAGTTGTAGTTGTGGAAGATATGTTTTGCTCTAAATCATCGATAACAATACCAACATCAGGTTTATTTAAATCCTGACCATCGATATGTGTTCTATCTCCTTCTGATACCTCATCCTGACCGAGGGGTCTATTTGCATGGTCTCCAGAAACATTTTCTTCATAATTATCATAGTCTGAGACATCATCTTCAGCAATTTCATTTGAAATGTTATCTTCTTTAACTGATTCTGGTTTGACTGAAGCATTATCGGTTTCTTCTCCTTCTTCAGATGAATTTACAACATTTGGCTCTTCACATTCGTAGTTGGGACAGCATTCATCTTCTTTGACTGGCATCATTTTGCAATTGTTAAATCCAGAAGGAGGGTGAGCACACTCACGTTTGGCACAAATGATTTTTCCGTTGACACATTGACAAAGGTCACAAGGGTCTTCCATTGGAATATAGGTTAAACTTTCATAGTTTTCCCCTTGATAAGTACACCCAATAGTCATATTACTAGTTTCTATTGAAGTATCCTCAATGGAGTTCAAAATGGAATCCAATGTGATATTATTTTGTGCTAATAAAAATATAGGTCATAGGGATACATAATTATTTTTTTTAGAGATGATACTTACTGCATTTATATTCAGAAGGACAACATTCTCCAAGACTGGGGGCTTGAGGGACACAATTATCAGTTTTTCCTTCCAGTGGTCCCATACAAGGCTCAACGGCACAAACAACTTCATTTTGCATGCAGTAACAATGTTGGCAAGGGTCATTACTCTCAATGGAAGCTCCATGTTCATAAAAGGTACCATTTTTCATGCATCCTGTAGGTGCTTTAGATGTACTACTGGTTGTGAAAGAGGAAATATCGGAGAAATCTGAGGGGAGAACTAATCCATCCTCTAAAATAAACATATTAAGGTAAATGAGTATTTGTTTACATTTTCAAAGCACTTACCGCAAATATACTTAATGGGACAACAGGATCCTTCTCGCATAATGGGTTCACAGCCCTTGACATTCAACCGGCATTCTTGCATCACGCAGGCAGTATGATTTCTGATACAATAACATAACTCACATGGGTTATTTGGATCTCTTGGAATTTGCATTCCATCCATGTAGTTCCTTCCATCAATTTGGCAACCTTGTCCAGGAGTCATTAGAGCAACTTCAGAAGATGAGTCTGTGATGCTTGTTATCCCATCATTATCAATTATAGATGGCGGAAGAGTGGTGCTAGTCCATAACTCAACAGGAACTAAAGTAAGAAGTAAGGATTTTTGAGATATTGTTGAGATAAGTATGTACGATATAAACAGAAGCACTAAAAGATAGATGATGGGACAGGGACAACGTGTCTCGGAATTGTAACTGTTCCGATCAAGTCAATAGATACAAGAAAGAAACAAAGAAAGAAAATATATAACTTACGAAATGATTCACTTGCGTTTAATTTGAGAACTACTACATTTGTGTAATTATGAGAATAAAATTTGGAAGGAAGATTTTGAAGGAAAAGATCAGAGTGTGAGAGAGAAAAAGAGAAAATTGTATTAGAATTGAGAAGCCAATGGTTATCTATGTACCAAGTTTATTTTAATAATCATATAAAAGTTGAAAAATAACTCCTTACCTTGAGGACATGTAATGGTTGGACAGCACTGATCCTCATTCTTTTCAATTATGCATTTTTGCCCCACAGGTTTGATAAAAGGGCACACTCGTAAATAGCACATGAGGACTTGATTATGGCACGTACAGTTCAGACAGGGCTCGTTGGTAATAATTTGTTTACCCTCGTCATAGTGACGGTATTGGTAGTAGCAGCCTGCAAAAAAAAAAAAAAAAATGATATTTATTCGTTGAGACACAAATAGAGGGAAATCAAAATGAGATTTATATTACATCTCACTACCTTTCCTTCAAAAAGTAAAGAAAAAAGTCACAGAAAGTAATGTGTAACTATAGGGCATAAGTATTGTTTATTTGGATGTTTGTTTACAACGATTGGATGTTTTGTACGGTTGATCATGTTCATATTCCTTATTGTTAAACTATTATTTATTTACTAATATCACAAAAGCATTCAAGTTCTACCAATTATAGCTTAAGACACTTGTGTTTGTGTGGAGGGGGGCAAAGGCAAATTGACAGTTGACAGATTTTAATTTCTATATCAATTGTGGGATAATGATTTGTCATGAGAAAAATGAGCTTTTTTTCACGAAAATAAAGAAAGAACAACAAAAACGTGAATAATAAATAAAAAAACAACGACAGGAAATCAGATTGACCGAGATAGTAGTAAATTATGAAAATATGACCACAATGGATAACATTTTGGTAGCTTCTCACCGTTATCTTTTTTTTTAATTTTTTGTTGTTATTTTTGTTTATGATTATTGTACAAAGTATGCATTAAAGTATAATTAAATTGCGTATTTTTTTGCTGCTTTGCAAACTAAATGATGTATTATGAACTTACCTTCAGACAAATACTCTGTGAGATCAGTTTCCCAGGATGAAGTGGATAAAGCGGAAGAACCATCATCTAAGGGAGCTACATTAATGAAATAGGTAGAAAGGTTATGCCCCTTGAATGTTTAGATATATATAAGCGAGAAAGTATCTTACCCGACGACACACTTTGTAAGAGAAGAAGAAAAACGGACAAGCGGAATAATGGATTGTTGGCGGTGGCAATAGAGGAGGCCCAGTTATTGCTCAGGGATGAGCCGTAGCTCTTCATGATTCTGTAATGATAAAAAATCTTGGTTACTTTCTCTTTTTTCTTGCTCTTTTGTTAGCTTGCGTCTGTGATAATTGTATAATATTCACTCCAAACACAATTTCATCCCCGAATAATAGGGGGAACATGATAAAAAGTAAAAGAAATTTCTTTTCCTTGTTACCCATGCAAAATGATTTTTTTTACAGACATAAAGAATAGATTTAAACAGATACATACGAAAAACAAAAAAAAACGTTTTTTAAAGGCATAATAACAAAAAATGTGTATTTTTTGTCAATCATGGAAGTTTAAAACGCAAATAAAGACTTTGTTTTACATGTAAGACCAAGGTTCAATGCACCCCTTCGATTATTATTGTATGTACCTAGTTTAATAATAATAAAGAAATGAGCTGTAACTATTATTGGTTTCCCCCTCATTTCATTATTGACTTAAAGTAAAGACCCCCCATAATTGACAGTTAATATTTTTGGGTGGGTTGTAAAGATGTTGTATTTTTCCCCCAACTACCTCATCGGGAATCATGTCTTTATATTCAAATAAGGAGGCATTTAAGACAACACAGCAACACAAATGAATAAAGATACTACCTTCAGTCATCTGCAGATTTATTTTTATATCTACATATGAAACATAACAAACAGAAAAGTCGTTAACTTGATTACATTATATTATGTAAGGTATCGAATTCATATAAACAAATGATTTTAAAGCCTTTTTTTGTATGTTTGACAATAACTTATTGCCTCCATCTATTTTCTATCTTAAGGCCTAAAGATTATGAAACGAATTTGTATACACAAATGGACCTTTTTATACAGATTCACTTGCCAATCAATTATTGTTTACTCTCTTTTTAAGCCTACACAGGAAGGCCTATATTAATAAAAGCAATTATACAAATTTCATTTTATGATCAGGGGATATTAAAAATCAATTGTTTTGCCCCCTCTTTAGAACTATATATGAAAGCAATGGAATGAATTAGGTCAACCATTATATAGGATTTTTCATAATTCATCTTGATTATGTGGAATACTGTTACATAGACTCCTTCAAGTATCACTTCCGTTATAATTTTGCAATTGATAAACGTTGATTTGTTGCAAATATATATATATATATAGAAATGATGCCTCGTGATATTTGGCACGACCATCAGAAAGAGAGATCTTGATATATAAATATACAATGAACTTCCGGAGGAGAAATTGTTATTATTTTTTCATTTGTCTTTTCTTAAGACAAATGTTTAAGATCTAGTGGAATTTAATTGTATATATGTAGTCTTAAGAATTTAATATAAAATAGCAACATGAATTAGCTCGTGAACATATTATGTTTTTACTTCGACCAAGAAATATGTTAATTATAGCATTACATAAGAGGAAATATCTAATCAAACAATCAAAAGTGACCATTTCATGCGATTTGTTTTCCTTCAAGATGTGAAGAAGACCTAACGGATGTTGTGTTTCTGTTTCTAGTCCTCTAATCAACGATTACATATATATATATATTTAAGTATGTAAATTAAAAATCGTGACTTGTAACGATTCAGTAATCATTAAAATGTATAAATATTCTTAATGCAAAATAAATAAATAAAGAAGTAAAAATTCAAATGAAATTCAGTCGAGAAATGTCAATAAACTTTATGAAAAAGAAAAAATAATTTGTCAATGAAATACAAATTTATCATGCATATTTAAATACTGATTGAATTAATTAATTAGTATTAAAAAAAAGTCGTTCCTCTGTATAAGTGAACGGTTAATTAATTCATGCTATGATCAAATACATAAGGAAATTCATTTAGTAACTTTTTTTTTTTAGTTTTAGAAGGTCAAAAACTATTTTTTGATCTTTTTATAAATAATAATTGCTTTACGGTTCATTTTACTATGTTTTTGGTTCTAATGACGGACCAAAAATTACTTATAATCATCTTCCGTCTTTTGCTCTTTTTTTTTTTTTTTTTTTTGTGGTATCTGGTTCTTAATGAAAGTAAAATGGGGCATTGTCCACTCAATAAATCGAGTTTCACTTTTTACCTATTATATACATAAGTTATAACTTGCTTCCATTGCAAAGAGAGAGAAAGTATGAAAAGGCATTACAAAATTATTATCAATGATGAACAAAGCTTTTATGACCAATTAGTGATGGGATGATAACATAAGTATACATTTATAAACGAATATATATTATCATTATTTTAATTTTCCAATGTAAGGATGACTTACCGTTCGTAAAATGGATTCGTGTACTCAAATATTTATTCAGCAGAGACAATCACTTTTTAAATTTTTTTTTTTTGATAAAAAATTCTTCAAGATGTTTTTATAAAAATACAAAGTCTTATATTTCCAAAAAAAGTTGTCGGAGTTTTAAAAATGTGTACCAACTCCTATCTCTTCGTTGTTGGTGTATCTTGATTGTCTGAGCTACAACTGCAATGATAAATTTTGATGTTGCTTCTTTTAATTTTTTTATTGGGGAAATTTTTTAATTTTTTTTTTACGAGGGGTTGCTTACATAGGTAGTAGGTATTCTTCCTTTGAGCGCGATGAAACAACCATAGTCGGACTTTAAAGTTACGCATGTAAGTAAGTGTGTGCGGATCCAAGTATCTTCATCACCACTGTAAGAGTTTGTTCCGTTGCCTCCTGGTAATTTCACAAGTGGAATAGAGAAGAGATTTCTCTATGCAAAAAATAATTTACAGTGTCTCAGGGTAGAGCGTGTGCTCGAACTATCTTCAAATACCAACGGTATGAATTTTATTTATTTATTTATCTACATACGAAATGAAACACCGGTCCATCCCAATATTCTTCGCTCGCTCGCTCTCTAACAAGGCATATCTTGATGGAATAAAAGCGTAACTTCTGTTTTTTTTAACATGTCACAAGAAATTGAAATAATATTTGACCCTTTGGTTTAAAGGGATCTGAAATAGGGACATATTTTAGGTATGTTACTAACTCGAAAAATTTCACTCTATTTATTTGTCATCTGTCTAATTGTTACCTTTTATCAATGTGTCCTGATAGTTAATCTTCTATGGAAATAATGGTGTAGAACTGAGTTTCTCAATATAGGGGGGACACGTTGGACGTCCAAACCAAACACAACTTCTTTGTGACCACAGGGAAATTTACAAACAAAATAATGGGCCTAAAATTAATTGCCTCCTCACATTTGCTGTGTACCTAGAAGTATCAGTAGGATTTTTGTCTAGTGGTAGTAGCTTGGTCATATATTTCATTTATAACCCTAATCAATAACGTATAGTTACTTGATATAAAAAATTTTAGTGGGAGGCAACACTTCCAGACTGTTCCTTGTAGACACTTTTGGGACCTTAGACTTCTTCAAAACTGTTAATCAAATTCTTTTAAATTTTTAATTGGGATTTTTTACCTTCTTTAATTCCATTTTTGAAGGATTTGTGGAAGCTCACATCACGATTAATTAAAAATGAGTCGTTATATATGACAATTGCATAAAGTTATGCCGAAATATTCTAAATATACGTATGTTGGTAAGGCCACACAACATCTCGAGAAATATCTGATAAGATGAAATATTGCCGTAAAATGTCCTTTGAACTAACTTTTTTTAACAAATAACTATTACTCCCTAATTGGAACATCTCCAATCGATATGTACCTAAAAGCAAATATAAAACATTGTCAGATCTAAGAAAAATAATTACATTTTGACACATTTTTTTTTTCATTTAGATAACAATTATCCTATGATTTTTTAATTTTTTAATTTCGTGTAATGTTTATACTCCATTTAGGAAGAGCTTTTGAAGACTTAATCAATCACTGATTTCCATTGTTCCCCGTTGTTTAAGGATATTTAATACACGAAGTTCATTAGAGCCTCTATAGAATAAAAAAACTGCAGATAATCACGATAATATGAAAGAAGGAAGAAGTAGAAGAGTGTCCATCTGGGAAGGAAAAAAATAATTCATTCAAAGAAATCGTGAGAAATATACGTTTTTTGCATTAAAATTGCAATTCAGGGCAATGATTTGAATTCCTACACAACTTGTTAATAAAAGAAAAAGTGAAGATTCATTATAAACGTGCAAAAATATGGTACATCTTCGAAATTTTAGCGAAGAAAATTAATAAAAACTTTTGAAGTAATGATATTGAAAAATATAATGCAAAACTGTCCATTTATGTCCGCGATGTTTTAAAAGAAAAATATACCAATGTATGTACATTTGTATAGATATTAGTTAAAAATTTCCTTTGTACATAGATGGTGTAAACTTTTACTAATTTAACGGGTTGCATCCCTGTATGGATTAAGACGAATTGATTCATCATCCTTCCTTAGAAAGAGAAAACGTATGGATTTAAATTATCTAGTTGTAGTAATAAAGGTGCTACAAATCTTTGATTAAACATTTTACCAAGAATAAGATAGGTATCTTGAATATTACTTTATCTCAATTGTTTACCAGATAAAGTTATTTTTGTTGTATCTCTTAACCTTAGATCAAAGAAGAATAAGAAAAGACCCAAATTAGTTGATAATAATTAACCAATTCTTCTTAACGTAAGATTATTTTTCAATAGTTGTAAGGAAATGTCTACAAAAAAACACACACAATTTAAGAAGAAAGAATTGGAGTTCAACTAATCAACATTCAAAAAAATAATAAAGGACATGAGTAGTTGAAAAATCGACACAGTGTGCAAAACCAAAACATAAAAATAAGTATGAAGGTTTCAAGTAAGCGAAACAAAAATTATAACTTTAGAAACATATGAACACAAATTTTGTAAAAAAAGCTTTTTGATAGAGGAGGCAGAAAGAAACAGGCCGTCGACATTGCTTGACGTGGGAATAATATATGGTAAATTGCTCAACTAGTCTTTTGCTCCTTGGTCTCATTTCCAAGCTTAAGAAGCTCAAGGATCAAAACCAGGGTCTTGAGAAGAAACCTGTAACTGATGGGATTAGTAAGACGATAAATGTGGGGTTTCTGTCTGAAATCACGACCACCACTAAGAAATGTCCACAACTAGTAGGAGTAGCTTCGAAACTCCTGTTTAATGTATCTGACTATATCATAAGAAAAGTTTTGAAGGGATTAAGTGCATTTTCTTATGTGTGTAGATATCGACAACTCATGACAGATGCCAGAAATGGATCCAAGTTGATCCTATCCAATAAGCTCATCAACCCTGTCCACCAACAGGATCTTCAATGTTACCCAAATCGATTCCAAACTGCAATCCCTGCACCTTTGACGCAGCAAACGTGAATCCCCATTCTAATATCAATGAAGAGTGGGTCAAAATATCAACATACTTTTTGAAAATGACTTGCCTTCAAGGGCAAAGGTGGCCTTTTTGAAAAATAATTAATTTGCCATTAGTCATCAAGTAGTTTCATTGTTCTATCATTTGTACTTTTTGTGAATCTTAAAGAAGTTGATAATATGGGATTTTTTCTCGATTTATTTCTAAAACTGTAGCCGACAAGTATTAATTAAATAGCACTGTGTAATTGTGTAGTGTTTTTTTTTCTCAAAACCTCCTATTTCTTTTTAAGAAGAAGAATTAACTGGGTCAAAACATATGGCGAGTCCTTCAAATTATTATCTTAGGGTTTAAGTATCTTAAGTAGAACAATACCTCTAACACTCTATGTAAACTGATAGACTAAACAGTTTGAAGTAGTATGCCGTACAAGCAAAAAAAAAGTACTTTAGAGAAACCCATTCAGATGGATTTATGACTTTGCAGGGTATTACTTTATTGTGGTGAGATGTTGAAAATTGGTTGAAACGAGTCTGAATATTTAATAGTTCAATCGTAAATGTCACATTAGTCAACTAAATGCCATTCTTAATACTATTTACATAAAGGGCCAAGAAACGTTATTTTTATGGGCCTGGTTGATGCATATCTGATCAATTAGTATATACATAGGAACCAGACAATCAATTTATATAAGTAGGTATATAGATTCTCGATATTTACATACTTATATGCTAATTGCCCTCCGCTATGTCAAATATATAATATGTAAAGATAATATATTTGTTTTTTCCATAATTTGATTTGGTTTGAATAATATAATCATAAAATTGAGAATGAGGCCAGACCGCCATTAAATTTGGTTGCATATACACTTTAACACTTTTTAACAATTTTTTAGATACTTTTAAAGATATCTACCATAATAAATATTGAAGAAATATTAATAAGCCCTTTCAAAGGCTATTTGTATATAAGTATACTCTCAAATAAGAACATTCTAACAAAAATGTTGCAGTTATCGGAAGTGAATCTAAAAATATACATGACTTATTCTTTATAGTAAAATTTCAAGTATTTCTCACCTGTAATAAGGATTCTTTTTGTAAAGAAAATACTAAGTTTAGAAATTAGAAAAGGAAAAACGGTTGTTGTGTGTGCTCCTTCGTCTTTTTAGTTCATTATTTAATGGGTCGTTTTGGTGTTAACTTCTCCCTCTGAAATAAACATTATCACCAATCTTTGTGGTAACTTGTTTTAAAAATGCACAATAAAATAATTTCATATGAATTTATATATACGTTTTCCATGCACTTTTGCTATTTTAAATTTAGAAGTTAATTAAAGTTAGAAGAAAATAAAATAATTCACTTCTTATTAGTAATGTATTTAAAATATGCATCTCAGAAAATATATATTTATGATTTTTTTCTTAGCCAAGGAAATCTCCTCAAGCGTAGAGGAGCGTTTCGTCCCTTTTAGATTGTTTTGAATAGAACCAAAGATCTATTTTCTTGGATATGGTGTATGATTATAATGGGTAGCACATGAAAGATAATATAACAAAAATATGTTCTAAATTAAAATAAATATTTTTGGAATTAATGATTAGTTATTTTAAAAGTGTCATTCATAGAGGGTTTCTTTCTCGAGGGTTTACATTTAAGTATTTTATATAGTAAGGAGACCGGAATCGATTGTAACAGGCCCTCTTTCTTGAACATCAAAAAAGCTAAAATAATAAAATTGATATCAGAATTATATAATTTAAGACAATACTGTGAAAAAAAAACAATATTTATTGTCTTATCTTTTTGAAACTGATTTTGTGAGGTATGAGTGATTTTTGTAATAATATTGTGACTTTTTCAATTGTTTTGTAATTGATACCATTCGAATTATAAATCATTTTTCAAACTCTTGATAAAATTTATGTGAGGAGAAATTAACGTCCAGTACAAAGGGGACAGTTGCAACAAGTGATGTAGTTTTCCTCGCATAGTTTATTATTTTGTACAATTACACTACAAATTAAGCATGTTTTTTATCCAAAACAAGGCACTGAAGAGTTTTTTGATAGTGAGTTTATCCCATATTACTTATAAGTGACTTATAATACAAATCTTATTACATTTTACTCTAGTATAATACAAGAAATTTAACAATTCAACCTCATGTTAAGACAAGTTTTCTATTTATTAAAAAATATTATTTTGTATAATTTTCCTAATTTCGAACTCAAATTTGATATTTTTTACTGGTACAACCGTCTTTGGCAACAAAAAAAAGTTGTAACATTTGAAGGGTCGCATTTTGGTATTTTTTTTGGACTAATATAGCCTTCAAACTGTAACAAACATATGTAAGTATACTGTGTTAAAATTTGGTGAGTCTAAGTTGAATCAGTTCGAAGTAATTGAGCCAAAAACAAAAAGTTTTACAACCACCCTTCCTATATATTTACTTCTGGAAAAAAGTTCATCAAAGTATCTCAAAATATCAAATAAGAAATTTGCCATGAAGTGTTGTGGCTATTTTTTTAAATTTATTAAATATACCTTAGCTATAGCTCATGTTTTCACGTGAAGTCACAATGCATATGTAGACAGCACTACCTCATGGTAGTTTTTATACTGTCAAATGTAAAAATGATGTCTGTTCAGTCTTGACGTCGTTGAAAATGCTATATTTCAAGTAGCTGCTTTTAATGCATCATGCAACCTTTAATCTGAAAAGAGACTGAAAAAAGCACAAAAATTAGCTTTTATCTAGTCAATCTAGTTAAGGTAACAACGTGATTCATTAAAACATTCTTACACAAAAAGATCAAAAAGTAGCTTTATAAAAAGTTTGAATATTTGCAGAATTTAGTATTCAAATTTTTGAAATAGACAGGAAACAGCTGACCAACACACCTGTTTTAATTTCTTTATTTACTACCAATTTGCTCAATGACTAAGATACTTCAATTATAAAGATATGTATAAATATATGTACATGTATATTAGCCACTTATTTTGCCATAATGTTTTTATTAAGAAATAACTGCAAAGGAAGGGCTTCTAATAATGATTAAAATTCCTTTATTAACGAAATATTAATTTGATATTTTAATGTTAGTTAATAAATAAATCTTTATCGTATTATTTCTTATTTATTAATTCAAATACTTGCAAAGAGCCAATTGATCCCTGCTTATTGTATAGGCAGATCAATTTGTTTGAATATGAAGAAAACAAGAATAAAATAGATACTCAAGGATAAATCCTTGCTAGATATCCCCGAATAAAAAAAAACACAATTTCATGAAATTAAATGAGTTGGTATTTATATGTACATTTAAAAAATACACCATGAAAAAATTAGAGCATTGTTATATATTATTGTTAATAGTAGTTTCCATAAACTCATCGGATGTATATTTATCTTGAAACAATGTAAAAACATCGTTCTGAATATATGTATTTTTTTTTCAATCAATGAAATACTCTTTTATGATAACATTAGTGACTTTATATTTAATTAATGATATATTATTTTCAAATTAATTACATCTATTTTAATTTTTTCCAGAGATGTAGATTTGAATTGTTTTGTATTTGATGTCTCAACTTAAAATTTGACATCAGTGATTTCAATACATGAGTCCCTTGGTGTGTGAGGACTTGATGAACATGTGAATCAAGTCACTATATATTAATATGTTAGGAATTTTGAAGAAATATAATGTTTGGTATTGAAATTTCCGCTTTAATAACTTTTCATTAAGTGAAATTTCTTCAAAATATTAGAAATTGTAAAGTCCGAATCTTAAGCCGAAATTTTCTCAATGTTGGAAACATGAAATGATTTCATTTTTGTCTAGGTTATAAATGCAAGTACCATCATCAAAGCAACTTCAGAGACTCACATTATTCAAAAATACTATTGAGATTTATTGGACCACAGTACATAATGTATAAATAATTTAGAAAAAAACAAGCTCTCAGAGTTTGGGATACAAATTGTCTATTGTGATTTGATACTTCACTTGAATTTGATTTTGAAATAATTGAGATTTATTAGTTATTGACTTGACTCTAATTTTAGAACTGGCTCATACTTTATCCAAAAGTTTTGAGATTTGTAAATTAGTGACATTGTTTAATCTTTTGACATATAATAGGATGTTGAGTAAACTTAATAGGGACTATACCAGAGGTCGGCAACCTATGGCATGCATGCCACTGCTGGCACGCGGATGCATATTCACTGACACGGACAAATTAGAACATATTCCCGTAGTTTGTGTGTGTGTTTTACCATTATTGTTGATAATGGCACACTCATTGATTAAAAATGTTGAAGTTGGCACTCCATGTCTCAAAGGTTGCCTATCCCTGGACCCTACTATCATACATTGGGTTACAAACAAAATATTTATGTCAGAGATGTCTTTTTTAATTCGTATGTAGTATACGTTCTCCCTTTTTCCGTTAGTGCAATACTTCGTTTTTTTGGATTTATAATTTTTTTTTTTGTCTATTTCTGAATCTACCTTAAAAAAACTTTGAGAGACGGTAAACCGATCTTGTTTTATAACTTACCCTTAAGATCCAAGGATTTTGGTCTAATCAGAATGAAACATAGCCCTACTTACGTAACTCAAAATTATAAACAACTTTTATTTTATTTCTAAAGTATGGATTTGTCTCTGTTTTTGAAATTAATGCATTTTTTTCATTGTTTTTCTACGTGGAACGTACATCACACACACATGTAATTTATTTTAATTATATAGGATAATTGATCAGTACATATAGTCAATACATATAATGTAGTCAGAAAAATCAGAATGTTTCGTGTATCATAGTCCTTGATTATAGTAGGATGCGTATTTGTTAGAAATGTATTGACCCCGAAATTTAGGGACACATCTGAATCAGACATGAAAATTGACCATACATAATGCATATTGTAATTAATTTTTATATTACGAGTTATTGCAAACCATAATCCTCCATTATGTCTTTCGTGCTACGTAAAATGAAGCATGATACTTGTGCCCGTTTGCATCAACTCGACTTTAATCTAAAAAAGTAATGTCTTAGGTTAATAGTATGAATTTATGTCTAGTTGTTCAATTGGTCAATTCTATTGCTATACGGAAATATGTTCTTCACTGTACAATGTATATAAAAGAAAATGATGCCTTGTCTGGAGCACGCTAAAATTAGGGAATTTTTCAAAGATCGATAACACGAGAGGTGACGTGGAACAAAACCAATTTGAAGAACCCATACAATCTTTATATAAGGCATTTTTGGAGTAGTAACTTAATTAAGGAAACTTTTTAAAAATTAATAACAAGCCTCGATATCGCTCAAATAACGAAAGTGGCTGAATGTGCAAAATACTTGCAATATTATGTATTACCTTTTCATGAACCTTATGTAAAATTAAATTCATAAAAAGTATCTCCTGGCATTAAGTATTTTTAGAGAAAATGTTACTTTTCTTGAAAAAAACAACAACAACACACTTTTGCAAAATGTCTCTGACAGAGGATAAAGACACATTGTTCCTTTATTTCTTTCATAAACTAATTACCGTGGATGTAATTTAAATATTAATATGTACCTGTTTGTAAATTTTCTTCAGAGTATGTTGGTATCTTACGACGTAGTATCTATAAAAACCAAATAGCTATAAATTATATTAATTTTTCAAATTTTTTGTCTCTACGAACAACAAACCTACAAAAAATAGATCATTATGTAATAAACATAAACTAAGTCTTTAGAGAGTAAAAATTATGTACCGTTCTCTTTTGTTTGAGTATTTGTTTTTTTGTCTCAGGATAAATTTCCGTTTTATTTAGTGCCCTAAGATCTTTTTATAACTTTGTATCCATGTACTTTGCTACTATCTCTGGACGACAAAAGTAACTTTTACTTTTTAGTGAAAATGAGTGAATAATAATGGTTATTGATGAATTGGCAAATAAATCTTCTTTTGAATTGAAGAGAAATCTTTTTTTCACTTTCATTAATATAAAAATATTAATGAAAGATATTCATGTACTATGTAGGTATGTTGGTTTTTTTCTGTTTATTTCACCTCATGGAACACTACTATAAATGCCTTACTGTAAATTATGATGAATTGTTAATTGTCTACCTATATAAGATAATAGATAAGAGTTTCACTTTTCATATCAGTCGTACAACGTGATAACAAAAATATATGTGTCCAAGACTAACTATGTACAAATTATCATCATACATAAATTATCAATAATACGTAGGATCGTAATTAGCGGGAGGGATTCAAGGATTTTAACTCAGGGAATGATGATATATAGAATCGTTATCCATGCTTCAAAGTTTAAAAGAGCAAAGGACGAAAGACACCAGGGACAAAAACTCCCGAAACAAAATCCTCCGAGAACACAACCTCTCCGGGATTTAAAAAAACTCCACTTCTATGTTTTTCATTCCGTTTGATATATGTAATAGTTGTATTTCGATAAAGCTCAAGAAACAAAACGGTCTTAACTTGGCATAATTTTCCCGACAAGTTTGCGAAAAAACTATAAGTTAGTGAACTAATACGGCTAAATTTACGATATGATGTTTTATTTTTGTAAATAAAATATTTATACAGGCTTTGAAACAAGCAAAAAGTTAGCATTGTTCATGTTTTCCATTCATTTTTGAACACTTGGGTATCTGAATGGGTAAAAAGGACAATTAACTGATAAAATCTTGGAACAGCGTTCATTGATCCATTCATTTCTTAGAGATCTTTTACCTAAGGTGATCATATTTTTGAAATGACATTCGGGGACATTTCAAAGTGGGGGTGAAAAATTATAATTTGATATAAAAAACAAGAACAAGTACTTCTGAGGTCAGAAGTTTTCTACACCTTGACTAGGGACAGGGCAAGACCCAAAAGGGGGACTGTCTCTGGAAGTGTATAGTACACTTTTAGTTTGACTCAAAGGCCAAAACTAAAACTAAGTGGCAAAAAGACGAACAATGATCCATATTTGTCGAAATTTAGATGCCTTATTTTTTCCCTGTTAGAGTCACACATGGTACTATTAAATACTCTATTACTAACAACTCAACATCTTTGTATTTACTCTTTCAATTGGTTATGAAAATTTAAAAAATCCACACGTGACGAGAAAAAATGTAAAGTGACGCCATTTGTGGTACCTCAAATAAGATATCTTGCATTGAAAAAGGCAACTAAATTTTGAGAAAAATTTATCAACTGATCGTTGTTTCGTTTAAAAAATGAAGGGAAACAAATTAACGATATAGCGCAGAAACAGAAATTGTCAGAAATCAACGAATTAATGGGAAAAAGTGAACGAGTCCAAGCGAAATATTTTTTTTTTAAACAACGTAAAAATTATTACATGTAAACTTCGAGCTTTTATAAACGTCATTAATTATGTACTTCCTTACTAACAATATACCAATGTGAATTATTAATAATTTTAATTACAAAAAAAACCAAATCATAGTCTTACCTCTGTACTATTTCTTTTATATACAAATAACACAGGCTTGGGGAAATTTATATATAATATTAGTGTGTAAATTTGAGGTCCCAAAGGCTCTAAAAAGGCTAAAAAACTAAATTTATAGGTTTTGAATACGTAATGAACTCCCTTATTTCTATGAGTGACAACCTAACTTCACTACTGAAATCCGATTCAATAGTAGTAGATTCTAACAAATCTTTGTCTGGTCTTCGTTCCCAATTAAGTGATCTTGAACACAAAACTAGATAACTATGTAAGCATTTACCTTGTAGAAGCATGCTATAAACAAGTTTTGGATTACGTGCACTTTAAGTGTGGAATTATTGTAAGCAACACATTTATGACACGGATATTTTTTTCGGTTCAAGGATCTAATGTACAATAATTATAGTGAATTTATATAAAATGTATGGCATTAATTCAAAAATACAAAAAATCCCCAAATTAAAATGCTAAATAATTTAATTAATTAATTAGTTAAAGCATTTAAATGAACCAATAACCAATCAATTATGTGATCATGAACAAATTGAGTTGATTATGAACTTCAACAATGTTAGGAATGTATTGCTTTAGTTGAAGCCCTCTGTTTGTTCCTTTTTTTTTTGTTATTATCAGCTCTGACCAATCTTCACTCACTTAGAATTTATATACATCTTTGTTTAAATATGTATATCGATGATTTTTTTTTTTTTTTTTTTTTGATGAAACTATCAATTACATATCTTTAATCCGCAAATATAGTTAATGTGGGGTTTTTTCTCAAAGGTCCGACAAATCCCTGAATGAACTTTAATAATAGTTATAATAAAATCATTTAAATTAACGATTAATTTAAAGCTATTGAGAAATGTTAAAAAGAATTGAAGAAGCAGAAATTAATAACACATAATAATTTATATTAAATTGTTTTAATGAACTCTTTTGTCCATCTTTAAATAAGATAAACAATGAGTAACCATAAGCTATATAAGATAATTAGACTTTGTACTATTATTATTATTTTTAGATAAAAGAACGACCATACCTTTTAATATACATATTAATTTTATTAATAATGTATAGATAAAATATTCGTTTTCGGTATACAATATACATTTATCTCTTCAGATATATGAATCTGTTAATATATGCAAATAACAAATTTGGCTAAGGTTTATTTACATAATACGAAATACTATAAATTATATATCTAAGAATTAAACTCAAGTTTTATCTAAATAATTAGAATGAGATTTCCTCAACCTTTTTCCTTCAAAAAAGTAATGAAAAAGGACAAAATATTATTTACATTTTCAGAAAGGAAAGATCACAATTTTCTAATGTTATTTTTTCTTTTTGCTCCATTGGGTAGATATAGAAAAAACTTTTTTATAAGTTAGAATAATGTTTATTATTTGGGAGCATATATTAAATGCAAATGTTTGTGTGTGTGTGTGTATGTCCTTCAATCACCGCCAAACCAATGGATGGATTTTGCAGAAATTTTGCATTATGGCTCCATGAACATTTTTGGGTCCTTGGGGCAACTGCAGACTATAAAAAACATTTTTAGTACTCAACTGTACAACTTGAGGGCCGAAGTGTATTTCGGAGAATATCAGGGTTTTTTCATGCTTAGGAACGCGGCGGTGGAAGAATTTAAACTACCTCAGTGACCAGCAGCCCACAATTATAAAACTTGCCAAATAATTTTTACAGTTTCGACTCATCTTGCCCCCTGAATACAGCCCATTTAAGAGATAGCGGAGATATCAAAGGAGAGTAAATTAGAGGCAAGGAATTTCTTTGCTGTTTTTTTTGTTTTTTGTTTTTTTCTAAAACCAGGGATACACTATAAAAAATTAAAACGATCAAATTGATCTTTGTTATTTTCACAGTATTCTCTTAAGGTGTCGCTAAATTATAGTGTTAGTGTTTCCTTATCATCTACGTTATCTTAAAATAATTGTTCCAATTTTGTCACTTTCCATAATTTTTTTTGCAATTTATTTCCTAACAACATCTATTAGTTCTCAATTTTTCTACCCTTACCCCTTATTAGTCCTGAAAGTTGATTTTTTCAAATTGAAGTAGATATGGTTAATTCATATCTATGCCATTATATAAAAAAACAGTCAATCCGTCGAAGAAAAGGCTGTTACTAGATAACTAAATGTTAATTTCATGTCATTTCATTATCTTTTTGGAGAAAAGATTAAGAGATGCAATTAATAATTCATTTCAAGGGATATTCAATGATTAAAATAATTTAGTTCAAACTAAATGGATCAACAGGCAAAACATTAATACATAAGGCATAATATTGTACAGATAAACAACTTAGACAAAAATAAATAGTGTCTAATTATATATATATGTAAGAATACCATTGTTTTCCCTCAAAATGTTTTCTACAATTGGCATAAAATAACATCTCTTGCAGTTGTATTGATGATAAATTTTGCTGCTTGGATATGATGTATTAATATGATTTTCATAAAAATATCTCTGAATTTTTTATGGGACGCAGGCCCATAAAAGATACAAATAAAAAGAATTGTCTAAATAGAAACATTAATGCCCCTCCGAAGCCATCTTTAAGTACAGATGCTATAATGAGTTCCATTGTTTTATTTATATCTACTTAGAAATAATTGTGATGAAAAGGTTCCTTTATGTTTCTTCTATTTGAGAGACTCATCTGTTCTTTTGTACTCGTATTCATTTATGATACTGGATTATTTATCTCCTGACAGCATTAGTGATGATAATTCTTGTACCCATATTCAAAAAAAATGATTTATGCCTCATATCATCAGAAAGTGAGATATATAATATACCTTGGTTATGAGAAATACATTTCCATAACATTCAACCCTGCACAGAAATCCATCTTATAAAATATTCTTTATCATTTTGTAGTTGCTTGCTTTACAACCCAATTACATGCAAAAATACTTTTATAGATAACATCTTTGAACAATATCTTAGTGCAAGATTATTTGATATTAATAATTGTAGTAATTGAATCTTTTTTTTGTTAGACTATTAACAGAGTGCAGTCTCTATTTTGTATGTTTGCTCACTAACAAAGAAAATAACGGTTTATAATTTTAATGTTAAGTTAGTTTAATCGTGAAGGACTTTATGTTTTTGAGGTGTTGTTCCAGGAAATTTTGGGCTACAACCTCATTCCCTTAGAGCAAGATATGAGTCTTGTAACAGGGGACAATCCTCAAGATTGTAAGAGGGGGAGAGTTTATTCTTGATGAAGACCAAAATGCCTTGATTCCCTCCAGTCACCCCCCCCCTTTTTAGGCACCCCAGTGTAATGGGTCTTTCAGAACAATAGTGTCCTAAAACATACCACCCAAGCAAAGAAAAAAAAAAAAGAAGAAGCGGCTCAAGAAGAAGCACATTAAGGTCATTTAGTGGCCTAGCCAGTTTTCTGACCTTAATCTCATAGAAAATCTTTACCAGTACAACTTACTAGCCAACAAGGGATGAAATACTTATTTCCTCCACTGCATCCACGAGTACACAGAAGAGTACTTATTATGGTATAATTTGAAATTATATATAAGTACCTACATCAGTAGAGTAATAGTGTATATGTATCTAATAAAGATATTGAAATATGAAGTTATGTATAATGAAATATTTACCTATTGTACATCAATGTATCATGCATAAGAACTAATTTCAACTTTATATCTACAGTTTTTCTTCACAGTAGATATGAAATAGACCAAATAATTCATACCTTATAAATGGAATTAATATGTCGTTTGATGTAATATAAAAATGAATTCTTCTTTAAATATTCATATTTTTCTTACTAATGAGATTTTATTCCAATAAAATTATTTTTAAGTTTATTTAATTACCTAATTGTTTTTTCTCATTTGTCTCCCCCTCCCAAATTTATGCAAAACCATCAATTAAAGTACTTGGTTTATTTATACACATCTATTTTCTAAGATATAGTGATTAATCTTTCCCATGTCTATATATATAAGAAAATAATATATATCACCCAGGGATGTTCACGAGTCATTTTGTATAAGTCCGAGTTTCAAGTGTTTGAGCAAGAAATAAACATTGATTTATATGGAAGGATAGGAAAGATACTTAGTAACATGTGAGCAGTGTTTTTTTAGAGATAAGAAAACTCTATAATTACTTTCTAAATTTGGGTACAATTGAGGCCTAAACAGTATATAAGTATGCCACGGCGTTTTACCGGTCACTAATATGAAAATTAACTATATTACTGTTATGATCAAAACCAATTGAGTGAAATCGAATATATTCTTGTCCTTAGAATTTTTTTCCCTTTTGAGGCATGAAATGATGGACACAATAAATGTCATATAGATATATATATAGACATATCTGATATATTTTCTAACATTTTACACGTAATATGCATAATTGGTAAACACTTACTATTTTGTGGTGATATTTTCAACATATTAGAGATTAATCTACCTAATTTTAATTAATTAAATTTTGATGTAGGTTATTGAATTATATTTTGCAAAATATGAAATACATAAACAATTGTGTCTTTTATATCAAGTGCATTAAGTAATTAATTTTTTTGGAGAATACACAAAGATATTATACATTATATTATCAATAATAACATTTATATATATTGGCAATTATTATATTAGTACATTTATTAAAGTTCAAATTCATCTACTTACATGAATACAAATCATTATTGTTTATTAACGACTTAATTGAACCAGAGGCATTTAGGAGATATTATCTAAATAATTAATTATCTAGTCATTTATAAGTTTACAATGTACAAATATACTTTAATCAACAAATTTTGTTAGTGAGTAGACAGAAAGTCTAATCATTATGACAAAGAATAGTTGAAAATATAAATGTATTATATACGTTCTCAAGGAATGGGTTTGTTTAAGATAGAAATGTCATTGTTTAAGGTTTGACGATAATTTATTTGTGTTTTTTTTTTTTGGAACATATGTAAATATGCAACTTTCTGACAAAGAGAGCCTAAGAAAACTTTGAATAATTAAGAATAAAGCCTTTTTTATTGATGTCACACCTATCGTATAATGCACTGGTAGTGACGACATGTCAAAAGCATAGTTGTTTATATACATGGTTATTAAACAAAATAAGCAAATTTATAATAAAAATCGTAAGGAAGCATCATTTAATGGCCTTACAAATAAATAATATAAAAAAAACTATGATTTATTTATAACAAAATGTTACATTTTTATTAAATTTGGTTGTCGTTAATGCCTCTATAACAATGGTTGACTTGTAAAATGATGAAATCAAATAAAAAAGTTTGATGAAAGATAGATTTACATAATATAAATTTAAAAAACGAAGTTGGTTATCATTGACAACAGAGCGTTTTCATTAACGTCACAAATTATAGGCTAAATCAAATGCGACACCATGTAAAGGCATAATTGTTGATATAGGTTGAGCATACTGTTTTTGAAAGTAGTGCAGCTAAGATATTTATTTTAATTTGACTAATTGAGATGATAAAGAATCATATTATTGAGTCATAAACTAATATATTTAACTAATTTCAAATTTCATATAATCACACATTCTAACATTTGAGATCTCATGCCACCTTGGGTTCCCCCTGTTGCACTGCCCCTATGATATATGTACATAGTTATTAATAATATGGATAAATTTGTAAAAAAAAAACTAAAAGAAACTTCAACAAATGGTTTAGAAAAGTTAAAAATTAACTGTTGTATAGAACATAAGGAAAAATGAGTGACATTTGAATAAAATCAAACTATTAGCGTGATGAATTACGAAATGAACTTTGCAAAAAGTTTTTCAACTCTTTTTTAATACAGTGACATGATAAAAAAAAAAAGAGATTTTGATAGACAAAGAATAATTGTTTATTATTATTCTCAATCCAAAACGGAGTAAGGGATTTATTCTTATAAATTAATTTGTTTCTTAATACTTTCAAGACTTCCAGAATGATGACGTCATGTCAAAACGCTGTATTCGTAAACATATTTATTATGATAATGATTTAATTTAATTTTATGTTAAAAAGAGATCATGTGACTTTATGTTATTTATTAGAAAATATACCTGACTAATATATATTATGGAAAAAATACATCCTTTTTTTGTTTTTCTCACATAACCTAACCATACATTTGTTCATAAAAAAACCAAAAATATGTAACTGTTCCTCAAAAAACGAAAATAACAAAAAGGAAAGAGATTCGCTTTGGGCAATTTTTCCACTCATATTAACTATTAACTTTCTTCTCTTTGTATAATATATATTGTGTTTTTTATATACCTAAGTATGTATCTTTAAGACAAAATTAGTGGTAGACGCATGTACCTTCTATCACTATTATATTTGCAACCCTCATGTCACATACAAACTTTAGACAACAATACATGCATACATATGCAAATTACAAATTTAATCAACTGTTTTGACAATCAAATCGTATTTGCATGTAACTTATAAGTTATAAACATCAAGAGTTCGTAATTTTGTGCCTCAAATTTGCTGTACTGACATGATGAATTTTAAATAGGTGTGCTGTACAAAATAACTTTATTTTTTTTTCAAAAGTACAATAGATTTAAAAAACTTTGTTTAGACCTGATGGGGTCTTTCAAATAAAATAATTAATTTTGACAAGAAACTTTCCATCCCTCTTGTAAAATAGATCGTTCCACGTAATGTCACCATGAATAGACAGCGCCACCAATGCAAAGGTTTATTAGTTGAAATATTTTATTTATATTCTCCAGTTGGATAGCCCTTTGTATTAATTTATAACGTCAGTGACAACTCTTTATTAAGATTCTTATTTGATCTACCTTAACTACTTGAATTAGTAAAAGATCCAGCACATTTTTCTTGGACTCTACACTCAAAGGACTCAAAAATTCCCCGTAGTGCAGGTGTGAGAATATGCAGACCTAGTGAAAGAAAAATGTGCTAAGCATTTTACTTGTGCAAGTAGTTTAGGGAGATCGAGTATGAATCTTAACTTACAGTGCCTGCGAAGGATTATGCATACTATTAAAAAAACCAAAATCAAGGTAGATAATAATTAGTTGATAAATACAAATTTGTTTATGATGAGAAAAATTATTCTTGCATGTTGTTGTATGTGAAATATTTGCTAAAGGGAGGCCGCAAAATATATTTTGCATAGAGCGCAAAAATGCATGGACTGTTCATGACTTTGTTGGGTTGATTATATAGAAAATATATTAGAAAATAATTGCCTTTACTTTTTTAGTACCAACGTATATGTATACTTTTTGCAACGGTTTCAAAATCCCACGTTTGAGATGTCTCCAAAAAGAGCTTGATAAAACGTTTGGCTCATGCATAATTAATATTATATATTTTGTAATGAGAAATTGTTGAATAGTGCCAAAAAGATTAATATTCTTTTAGTTATGAATATATAAAAAATATTCAACACAATCAATTCACAAATTAATTTTCACTCATTCGATCCGCACAATTAGTCTTCCTTCAAATAAATTTCTTTATAAAATTTCTAAGTATTGTATATATCAGTTTCTAACGGTGTAGCTAACGCCTATTAAAAGATAGATAAACTGATATGCCTCTAACTTTCAATTTTATTTGACCTATTTATCTTCTTTTTTTTAAATCAAAAAACTTTTGTGGTAACTTATTTCATTTCAAAAACAATAAATATTGCTCTGATATATTTGAAATTTTTTTATCTTTAAGTTTTGAATGCTTATTTTATAATTTAACTGTATGTGATACAACTTAAAACTGAATTCTAAAAAAAAACCAAAAACTATTTGTGTATCTATAAAATACTAATAACTCATTTCATTGTCATTTTGATTATTTTGCTCAACATTTCCTCTAAAAATAAGAAAGAAAAATGTCCAGAAGAGTTTCTAGTTAACCAATTCTTAACAAGTATTTCACAACTTCCTTTAAGTAGAGTAAAAATTTGCGCAAAGATCTCAAAAACATCATTTTTCGAGCTCAATTAATCAATGTTTAGAGCACTAATAAGTATCATGAGCAGTCCGAACACATTCAAAAGGTTACTTGTTTAATAAAAATAAAGTCATAACCTAAATTTTTTTTATTGCTTCTAAAAGTGTGGGTATGATCCTTTTGTTCAGTCATCTATACGAGTAGCAGAAAATCGAGAGTTGAAGAGATAATTTTTAAATAGGCGGAATAACTTTGTCTTTTGACCTCAATTCTTTGAAAACAAGGGTCAAAAATTTCATTTAGTCGTGGAGAAAATATTGAATAATAATTGAGTTTAACTTTTAATACAAATAATTTTCACAATGATTGGTTTATTTATTTTAAAAATTCGGTTTCTAAAGTCAATTGTTTGCAAATATATATAGAATTAGCTTTGTGCATTATTTGCTTTAAATAACTATGAAAATCAATAGGAAAATTCCCATATTTGTATTTGGAAATCCAAAATTTGATTTTCATTACATAATGCTAATTTTCTTTCAAATGCTCAAAGATCTTCATTTTTTTAAAAAGAGATACTCCCTTGATCAATTCAAGGTTCTAGTACAAATACAAATATATATTTTAATGAATGGAGTTGAAAATTTACGTATTATTCCAAGGCATGCACTTGAGTAAACATTTGAGCACTCTAAATGAGTTTGATGATGCACTCCGGATTAGGTAATTTAATGCGTAATTGTTTTATTGAATAAACAATTACTTGACTTATTTCTAATTATAAATTGGCTACTATCCAATGTATTTACCATATATATAATACATAAGTTAAAATCAAATTATGTATTTGTTGTTTTTGTCATAATTTCTTTTTGGTGGGTAGGCTTAATGATTAAAATTTATATATGTATATATGGTAGATATAATTTAATAAAAATAAGTGTTGCTTTAATACGAATATCCAAGTTTTTGGAAAAAAAAAAGTAAACTTTTAATTTACGGTGTTACGTTTAGGAGAATTTCTATTATGTTTGACTCCAGTGAGGCATGCTGACCTCAAGTATATAGGTACTTATTTAATTTATACCCTTTTAATCCATTTTAATCATTGCCAATATAGTTACATATTTTTACAATAGATAAGTACAGAGAAAGAGAGTAAAAAATGTAGGAAATTCCTTTGAAGCTGAAGCTCTTATCAAACGTGTTTCTCATATCCCCACCTTTAAAATGTGTATCATATAACCTATTTTGTCCTCAATTATTTCATGACTGATGATTCTTCAATGAAACATAATAATAATAAACAAGGTGTAGACTTTACTTATTTGAAATGACCTTAAATGTGACCTCCATGAGAAAGAAAAAATATGAATTAGCGTTTTCCTTTACTTATGTAATTTGGATTTTTTCCCCATAAGAACAATCAGACTGAACAAAAAATAGTAGTTAAATGCCGTTGTAATGTATTTCATTAGTTTGAAAAAAAAGGATTGCTAATGAAACTACGGGTTTTTTTCTTGGGAGCTGAACCTATTTAAACATATCGTCAGCCCTGTGATGAAATTTACTACTTATAAAATTGCAATTTTTCAGGAGATAATAAAAACGTATTATTAATAGAACTGATATGTCAATTATCATAATATGTGTTCTATAGGAAATTATATACTACTATACTGTATTTATGAAATGATTACTATTGTAAAATTTAATTGTGTTATGCAATTATAAACTGAATTTAAATTTAAAACTTTAGGACATGTATTAAGCCTATTTGCTTGTATTTCTCCAATAAAATAAAAATGCGAAATTTTGTAGATAGGAAGTTTCACATAGGAATGACGAAATGTGGGTTACAAAAATGTCCGTCAGACATTCTTAAACATATCTGAAGGATTTTTTAACAATTAATACTGGAGAAAAGTTGGGGGATTTAAAAAAAAACTTGTATCTTTAAAAAATCTTTAGATATTTGTATATTGCTGAAAAGCTATGATTTTTGATTCTAACAACATTTTAGATTCAGGTACAAAATATATGCATTTGCACATATTTTATCGATCTTTAGACGGAATAATATTCTATAATTTATCGGAATCCTTTTGAAAGTCTGCCCCTTAACTTGAAAAAAGGTTGACAATCAATCGAGAATGGCTTTAATTTAAGCTAAGGCTTTACCGATACATTGGTGAGTTTATTAATTTGCCATGTTCAGGTAGTCTTTGATCAATCCAAAAATCGACGAAAATTGCAGATTAGTATCAATATATATATATTTTTTTAAATAAAAACAAAATCAATGGTTGTTTTTTTCTCAAAAAATGAGATTAAATGTTTTATATCTCTTAACCATTGCATACCCTTTAATGCGCACTGCAGCCAATTTTGATCATTCTTTCACTCTTAATTAATCTTTTTGATCCTACAAAATTAATTTAATTTAAGATACAGATCGTATAACATCACTTTTAAGTGTAGCTTATTGTCAACAGCCATAACATCATATGTATGGCCACACCGGCCATCGTTAAAGTAAAACTGAATCCACAACTTCGATATTATCACAAGAAAAAGTTATAAATTGTAATTTCTAAAAATCTGTAAGGAATCAACTTTTATAGGGCAATGAGTAAAATTATACTATTGCCATGCACTTAGGCTTTAACTGGACTATTTTTATAGGGATATTACAGGTTAATTTTGAGAAAAATCGGGTGATTGATCGTTTTTTTAACCCTAAATAATCGATATAGGTCTCCAAAAAATCAATATCTGTAAATTGCCATTATTAAAATAATTAAAGATGTCTATGATTCTACATGTTGCAATACTTCACTCAAATTCGTATTTCTAAAAGTTATTTAGATACTTGAATATAGCATTTGAAAAACTATGGTTTCTGAACAGGAAAAATAAAAATATATATAAATAGATTCAGTTATACTGTGGGATATAATTGATATAGAGAGAGGAACACAGTCAAGAAGATTCTAAATATATGTATACGTACATAGAAATGTGAATAAGAGTTGACTATTTTTTTTATTGTATGTGATACCAGCAGCAATTGGAGATATAACTGAATTATATATAATATTCGAATGAGTTGAGACGGTAATTTTTCTTCTTTAAGCTAAATTGCTCCTTTTTAAACATTTTGCAAAATGTTTTGAGAATATTTGGTGGAGATCTAGATAGACTTATGCTGGAAAGACAAGGAATCTACTCCAGCCAACAAGTGCGTTTTGTTTTTAAGCTGGATAACATCTTTCAGATATTTTATTAAGTCTTCTGAATATGATTGTCGGACTGTATAAAACAAATAATGAAATATTTTTCCAGTCATTTGACAATATTTGTTGGATTTTTACAACTAATGTTGCTAAGAGAAGAGTTGCAAAATGTTGGAAAGAGGTAGGTCGCAATCCTCGAACATAGATCTTTAGATATTTGGAACCAGTTTTATATACAGCGTACAGCCATTGCTTCACAATGACCTTTGAGCCCCCCCACCAACAGCTGCACAGAAACAGGTAGGACGTTATTTTTTGTTTTGGCGGCTAGCCAGAAATGTTTTGCGTAAGTTCAAATAAAAGTCATTGATCAACAAAATATTTATTGGAAAAGGCGGAGTATCCTTCTTGCGATCCGCACCGAACGTGACAATTTTGAAATTGTAAACGTACTAAACATCGGTAGATCTTATTTGGAAAGTCCAGAAGGAACTGGAAGAGCCTGGAGGTGATCATAAATCGGCAGAAAATTATGTTGATCACAGTATAAGGTAAGACTGCCAGAGGGATCAGGATTGTATTGCAAATGAGCTAGAAATTATTGATGATGAACCATCCAAATCGATTAGGGGAATTGCCAGCGATCTCAACTATTCTAAAAAAGCTGACCATAAAGTGTGTCGTAGATGATTTCTAACACAAATCCACAATTTGCAAAGAGCTCAACTTCTGACAGTAGAAAACGATAACGTGGTTGTCATAATTATTATTTTTTACTTTGTCAGACCCAGTGTTTAGCCTCCAAGCTCACCAGACTCAAACCCCATGGGCTTCTTTGTGTGGGGTGCAGTTGAGCGAAACACCACCTCCTGCATTAAAATCCAACCTGATGTCCAGGATCAATGAGGGATTTCGGAATCTGCCAAAAGAGCATCCATCTAAAAAAATAATTGTGTTGATTGTTAAATAAATTGTAAAATATCCCAGTATAGAGAATATATTCTTAAACATAAAACTAATCATTGTAAAAAAAGGGGGAAATTGATTTCATTGATTCTATTTTGTATTTACTGCCTTTAATAATGACACATGCTTATGTCGAAAACTAGCAGTTGAATGAGAAGGAGACTTTGGTGACTTAAACCAAAAAGACCCGCAAAATGTTAATAAATTACATAAATAATAGAAGTTTTAAAAGATAAGAAGTTTTCAAACCTCCCCAAAAAAGGAATCATATTTTATGATCTATGTAGAATACCATCTATTTTTGAAACAAAATTAAACTACTAATATTTTTATTACGAATAAAGAATTAATAAAACTCTAGAATGTATGAACTGTTCTAAAATTTATTCATATTTTCATTAATGCTTAATTATTAATGTTCTATAATTGGTATTTCTTAATTTAGAGGTTATAGTGTTGTTATTCGTAAGTAGGGCAATTATTGCTTAGTTTTTTCGCTTGAAGTATAAATTTGATTAAGTTGACAGAATATTTTTCCTAAATATGAGATAATATTTGGACAGGAACGACAATGCCGCTATACATCATAAGAGTAAATTATTGTTCACTAAAATTCACTAATTCTTATAGGCTTTAGGAATGCAATCATTTTGGAGTGTAAAACCTTATTCATTTTACTTCAAATTAGTCCTTTCCAACATTTAATCATTGGAGTATATTTACTCCTCACAAATATCATACAATCATTAATTTAAAATACCTCATTTTATTTTGAAGCTGTATCCTGTACACTAAGTAAATTTTATTTTACTAAATATTTAATTTAACATCAGTCATTTGTAATTAACACAACTATTAAAATATGTGATCATTCCATTTTGATGTATTATAATGACATATTTAGTATAAAATTACCAGTGATCTAACTGTGAACTCATGTAAATTATTTTATGATGTATTACAGAATGCTTATTAATTTGTAATTTTTATTAAAAAAAAAAGTAAAAGTAACAAACATATTTAAAACATACCTATATCTATATATATACAATTACATTATACCTATCACAATGATCGTAAATTATTCATCTCATATAGGGTAATAATTATACACTACACAGGGTGATCAAGATAAATCAGTAAAATCTTTAAAGGGTTATAACGATCGAACTAGAAGGTATAATAGAACCATTTTTTGTATTAATGGAAAGCTACATTTAATGACATTAAATTATTTATAATAGAATCTACCAACCTTGATAACCTTGGCCACACGGCGTCGGAAGTTTTGGCAGGCCCCGGTTCCTTTGTGCGGATCCAGCTTTGTCATTCTATTGGTTCTGGTTTTGTACTTTTAATTTACATTCCGTGGATGGATGGAGTAGTCCAAGGAAGAAATTACACCTTCCACCTTCCAACAACACAGTGCACCGGTCCATAAGTCCGAAAAAGTGAAGGATCTCTTGGCCACAAAATATCCTCACTTTTAGATACAGGATTTTTGGCCTGCATATAGCAAAGACCAACTGATGAGATTTATATCTCTGGGGAGGGTCGAGCATGTGGCCTGTGGCAAGAATCATTCGTTTGTAAATGCCCCAAAAAATTCAATTACCCATTCGATGGATCTGTACAAGGTCACCCAGGCCTTCCAAAGCTTCTGGCACCGTGTTGTCGAGATTATCAGGAAAGGCGAATCTCATTATAAAAAATTAAAAGTCATTAAATGTTGAATTCAAATGATAAACATTTTTTGGTTGTTCCCTATATAATTTGTTCCTTATAAGCCTTTAAAGATTTTCCCAATTTATTTGGATCACCCTGTATATAGGGAGAAATGGGTAACACTTTTACTTTAAGCATTTTTTTTTTTCAAATCATGATTTCTTCTCACATAATGGTTGCCATGATAGTCGTGGTGGTGGTGTTGTTGTATGTAGTAGGGGAACACGGTTAACCGTTATTGCCCGACACACACAAGAAGAGGAAAAAGTTGCGTCTTCTACAGAAAACGATTTCCTTTTTTTTTTTTAAACTTGGTTATGACCTTTTTATTATTATTATTGGTAGTAGTAATAGAACCTACTACTTCTTCGTATTATTTCATTTCCAAAAAAAAAAAAAAAAAAGGAATACAATGTACATAATATAGGAAGATGGTGGCTCCAGTCTCGCGGTTTTTAAAAATGTCTTTAATTTTATAGTTACATGGAATAAGAAGGGCAATGTACTTCTTTGGGTGTTTGTATTTTACAAACACCAGCGGTTTATGTTTGTATGATTACAAAAATACGCAAAAAGTTGTATAAGATAGGATTTGTTTGGATGTAAAAATACAGGAAACTGAAAACTGACAAAGTATGTAAGCATGAACATGTCTTGGAGAACAGCTTAGTTGTTATGACGATACATTAGAAATACAAGCAGGTAGCACGTAAAGAAAAACCACATATATTCCACTTCGTATCTAGCAAGGACATAAACAGAATTACTCTTATGTTCATACTCGATTCTACTCTCAGTGTGTCCAATCAGGCCTTATACTTCTAATTCCCCAACCAATCCTGAGTATTACACTCGGTCTTTCATGAGTATGCACACTAGTGACAACTTTATATTTAGATGTTCTCTCTTTAAGAATTAACGAATAATAGTAACAGCTTTGGAAAATAAAAAGAAAGCACTCTTCCTATTACCAACAAGAAAAAAATCTTGTACAGATTAATGTCATATTTTATACAACTCTACATATTCAATATACATAAGACACAACGTTACCTTATTAGCACAAAAATATATAGTGTACTTTGTAGTCAAATATGTTTGCTTTTTCACCCTAATTAGTGTTCTGAACATTGATTGGTTGAATTATAAGGAGCACGTATTAAGCAGGGAATACTACTCAACAATTATTGAATAATAATTCCATAGTTGGGAATAATTTGACCAGAATTGACTAAATACCACCTTTGGGGCCATCTGTCTGTTTCTTTTGTATGAAATGATGTTGTGTGATAAAAAAATCATAGATCATAAAATACGTCATTGTACCAAAATAAAAGGAAGACACTCTTTTCTCATTCATTATGCTTAAAAGATGAATTAACTTTTACTTTTATATTTTTTTATTTAGTTGTATTTCCACAAAGCGCTTCATCAAATGCTGTAAAAGTACGGGGATTGTCGGGAGCAAAATACAAAAAGTAAAATTTCATGTTTCATTCATTTGTTCTTGAAATATTAAGTGTCAAAAAATATTTAAAACTTTACTTCAAATAAGATAATTGTTATTCTAAAGAAGAATCTAATCAGACATTTATTTTCCAAAATAAAGTAATTTTAGGGGCATTTTTGTGGTCAGTGGGTAATTTAATAGTATTCAAACATATTTATGTTTTTGCCGTGTTGGTACCAATCTGATTGGTTTCGTCCAATCTGGTTTTAGAACCAGTTATTTCGGTCCTTAAGACTTTTGGTCATTAGAACCGTTCCCCACAACTGTAAGTTCTGGAATTTTGCCCTAAAATATCGATAGTGTATTAAGCCATACCTGAAAAATTAGATATTCATTAGCAGCATTGCACATATCTTGCAAAAAAAATTGTCCTCATATTTGATTTTTACATAATTATATTATTTATTCTAATATATGTACCAACCCAACACATCTAATAATTTAAATAGAACATGTTGTCCTCGCATGATCTTGGTTCAATAATTCATTTTTGAAATTGTTTAATGTATTGTACAATATTGGGGAAATAAGTGTGCGTACATATTATTAAATATAAGCCCAAATTTGAAGTGAAAAATGTTATTATATTATATATGTAAATAAGAAATATTATTAATTTATAAAATATATCTATGTACCTTGTTTTTGAATTATAGCCTCCAAAAGTTTTTCAGACCGTCGCAGGAGTGAAGAAAAAAAATTCGTGAATTGTGTCCTCCTCATTATTTTAAGACTAATTTACATTGAATGGGTTTGAAATTCTTTCGACAGATTCTAATTCTTAACGATTTAACGATTTCAAGGGTCCTCACAAGAAGAATTCTCGTTGTACGAGGCTTTGTTTGAGCATTTCCAGTGTCCCAATAACGTTTTAAGATTTTGTAAATCCTCCTTATGCTTATAAATCCATCTAAGATCTGAAAATTTTTGGAAGACTTATTTCCTTCTCGATATAAGGAAACAACAGCTTCCTATTGATGTCCCATCATGATTAAAAAAGTATGGTTAAGGGTCAGAACTTTTAATGCAACTTAAATTTACTTGTCAGTCCATATTTTTTGACGTCAACTCAAGATTTTCCGCCTATTTAGAAAAGTGTCCACGTTCATTGTTTCAATACTGTATATACTTAAACCGTTAATCGTCGTTCAAATCTAATAATTAGGTACAATGATCAGAAAAAAATAAGCTTCAATACTAGGAGTACTTTTTTCTAGGAAAATGATTATTTATCGAAATCCTAGAAAACCAATTTCTGAATGCAAGGTTGTTCCTTTATCAGTCTAGTGGTTCTAGCTACTCCGGTTCCTGAACTGCTAAACCTAGAATCGGAAAAGTTGAACTGAGACCGTAATATATTACTCATCGGCCTCAACTCTTGTACTTATTTTTATTAGTTGTATTTTTGGGTAAATTTGTAACCTTTTAATATTCCATTTACATCATTTTATTTAACTGAAAGATTTCGAGAATATTTTTTTACATGATATTTTACGTCGCCAGGGTGATACAGTTGTATCGGAGTTCCAAATACCTATGGACTTCTTATGGAGATGGAAAATTGGCCGTATTTTGATCAAACTTCATGATGAATAATAATTCATTCTAAAATATCTTCAAGTGTTATTGCAATATAGGAAGAGGAGGGGGGGGGGATAAATAGCTTAGGGTCTAAAAAATATAGTTGAATACTCTCCACCCTTAGATTGGCCAGTGTCCTGAGGGGTAGTGTGAGATTGTTAAAAACTAACGCCCATTTATCCAATACAGCCAAGGAACCTCTCTAAGACCACACGCTATTTCAAAGCCCTTGAGTTGGTTGGGGTCCTGTAGGGTAGTGTGAGATAGTTAGAACCACCGCCAAAGCATCACAAAATCCAAGAAACCCCTGTAATACCTTAAAGTAGTTTCAAGTCCTCTGGTTGTGCTCAGAAGTCTTGGGAGTGTTAAAAACCAAGTGTCATGGGCCGAATCAACATGGTGCATATCTCACATCAGCCATTTTTTAATATCTTATAGGCTATGTTAGTTCAATGTATCCTTCTGTAACAATACTTTAGCACGCACATTTTGTTGACATTTCTTTAACCCTCCATGATGGCTTATACAATATAATCACGATGCAATGTTTTTAAAGATTAAAAGCTCATGGAGCAAGGACAGTATTCTATACTTTGTAAAATCCATATGATGGCTCCGGCATTACCTAAGTACCTTTCGGGGTCAAAATACGGGCAGTTTTCCTAACTAGCAATTTTACTCCAAGGCCATTTTATCCTAGGCATTCTTCCATGGGGAATTTTCCCACGGGCAATTTTCCCAAGGGCAGTTTTCCTAGTACCAACTTGGAGGACAACACACTCTGCGCATTAAGTAGCTGCGCCCCCTATTTGTTTCTTATATCATCTGTGGGGCTCGAATTTTCTAGCTACCCCCCCTTGTTTTAAGTGATTCTTGCCAAAACTGAGGCTGTATAAAAAATAAATGGGATTAAAGACCAGAACCAAGACCCCATAAAACTGAACTGGGACAAAAACTAAGGAAGTGATAGAACTGAGACCGGAAACGATAAAACCATTTAACCTAAACCAGGCACAACCATGTCTAAATGTTAAAACTCCAAGTAGTTGTAAATAGTTTATGGTTTATTTTAAGAAAAGAACATAAATTTTTGACTATTATTGAAAGATCAAATATAAATCTATGTTTCATATCTACAAAATGGATGTCTTTATCTATAATTTGATATTTCTTTTAAGCTCTATGTTACATCCACTTAGTTGCGCATAATTTGTTGTCAAAGGATAATATACATTGCTTATCATTTCCACAACATAAATTTTTAAAAACTTTATTTCAAATGAACCTTGAATAATTAATTAATATGTATTCAACTTTTCATAAAAAGAACTACTAAAGGTAGCAAAGTTATATTACAAATATAATTAAGTGTGAGATTTCCTAGGATTTTATTTTCTTCAAGAATTTCTTGCAGGTGTAAAAAGCAAAAAAGCAGGATACTGAAGAAATAAAACGCCATTATTTAGAGTTGTACAAAATATGATCTAAACATAATGGATATTCTTCTATCTGCCAATCTGAAGAGTGTTTTTTATTTTCCAAAATCTGTTACATTATAATTTTATTAGGATAGATAACATTTACGTATAAAGTGATCACTAGTGCGAGTCATTATAAAAAAACAAATGTTAACATTGAGGATTGGTTGAGAGGTTATAAGTGTAAGTCATTGTTGGACTCACTTTGAGTAGAATTGAGTATCTACATCGGAGTACATAGTTCCTTCTTATGTCCTTGTTAGATACAGAGTGAGATTTGTGCTTAATCCATTAATTTAATTGCTTATAACTAATCTAGTAACACGTAATGGTAGCTAAGCTGCTCTCCTCCTAATCATTATTCAAATTGTGAGGTTTACCGTGTCATTTTGTGTTTCTTTTATTTTTTCATACCGGCAGTAAATTGAAATTTTAACATATTCTATATAGCTCTACCGCTCCTAATATAGGAGCACATTTGAAATCATGATGGAAGTAGTCCTCAAAACCATGGATACAGTTACATTAACTTAAAATGAATAAAAAAAAATTAAGTATGTACATATGTATGTATTAGTGGACCGTAAACAACAACAATTGTAGAGGGTCGATGTTCAATGCAGTTATTATTCATTTTCTAATTTTATGATTTTTCTTCAAGAATGAAAATAAAATAATAATTTCCCTTCTTTATATCTAAAGAAAGTTTCTAAAGTGCTGTTGTTCTTGGATTATCATTATTATTAACTCCTGAATAACTGTGTAGAATGAACAAAAGCAATGGGCATAGAAAAAAAGTAGAATATAATTCTCACATGAATTATTATGTAACCATCTCAAGTTTTTATGTTTTCATTTTGTGGAACTTGAGTTAAGAATCTCATTTCTCATCTTTTTCTCGCTATTGTAACCATAATTTATGATAATGGGTTCCCCTTCCACCTCCCTATTGATGTATGTATGTAATTTCTTCACAGTTATTATTCGATTCACTTGTGTTGCAAATTCGAATATATCAATGTAGAGTATGTTAATATTTTAGGGATGCTTAATACTCGTATCTGAAATATAAATTGCCCGTTTCCACCCAGCTATTTCCCATATATCTTTCACCATTACGGGTAATTTATTGTCTTTGCCTTTTTGTAGGAATACTTATTTATATACAGTCGAATCCGGATATAAAAAAAGTATGCGTATAGTCAACATTTTCTAGGATACCAATTTTTTAAATCATAAAATAATTCACATAAAGGTAAAAAAATTGCATAAACGTTACTATTTCTTCCCTTTTTTTTGGTATCATTTCATAGGAATTCATGTGAATTACGAATTCCCATGAGGATATCTCCTTTTTATAGGTACAAATCGTTGGCTGGCGTCAACATTTTTTTATTGTGTTTCTTTTTTAATTCCTTTCACATTGTTTTTCAATAACTAAGGATTCATGTCGTGAGTGACCCCCGAAAAACACTTTTGATGAAAGATAAGCCAACAATCATCGATGATCTCTCAAAAAGCAGGATCTAGACAAAGATGGATTTAGTCGAAATGAGAAAACTGGACTAAATTATAGTTGTCCATTTCTCATTTTTTTAATCACAATGTTGAGAGACAAAGAAATCCTCAACTCCTCCATGAATTAATGGACTCTATCAAAATATTCATTGACTTAAATTCGTAAGCAAAGACTTGAGACTGGACTCGGACTTGCTATATAATTTCTTTCCTCGCCATTGCCTCAAACAAATCTTGATTTAATTCCCTATCTACTCTTTGATTTTGTTAGCCAATCAAATGATAAGACAGAGTAAAAATGATTCAATCATGTGAAATCTTCCTTTCCCCATTGCATATCTGCCCTTTTGCCTTAAATAACTCGAGACTCCACGATTGACAATAAGGGCAATAGGAAAGAGTCCATAGGGAAATGAGTCATAGTTATATTTTCCTCGTTGCTCCCCCAAAAATTGACCTACTATAAAAAGTTGAATACTTTTTTTTTAAATTATAAAAGAAAGGCTCTTATTTTATTTTATTACAAAATGAAAATAATTAAAAAAATCAAATGTTTAAAAAATATAGAAAAAAAAGGTCCCCACACAATTATCTTTGACGCAGCTTAATGATATGAAAAATAAAACAATTGAATGCATTATTAAGATATACTTAATTGTTGGACTTAGATAGCATAAATTCAATCAAGAAATATTCAAACTCGACTTTATTCAAGGGACAAAACATAAACGTAAAGTCAATATGCAATTACAAAAAGTAAACCGAACTCGACTCAATACATAGTTTCTCTAAATCGACTGAACTCGACATTATTCCTATTGATATTTTATTTTATGATTCTTTCACTTTTTTTTCTGTAATTATTAAAAAGAAAAGTGCCTTATACAATTATCTTTGACCAAGGATTCAATCACAGTAAAATCGGCTCTGATGCCGAACTGTTCGAAATGTCGAGTGCCTGTCCCACAAACCAACATTCTACTACTATCGACTACATATATATGCTGTATTTTAATAAGAAGGGTCTTAAATTGAAGTTGTGTAATGAAAGCCGGATCGATCGAATCAAGACAAAACAGATTTTTACTATACTACTAAACAAAAAAAAAAATGTTGTAGAATGACGACATTAAAAGGTTGCAAGTTAATATAATGCCATTTTTCTATTATTTTTAGGGAGAAAATTTCATAAATGAAATGAGTGGTGATAAAGGCCTTTCAAAAAAGGCATTCATAAATATTAAAAGATCGTATAAATTCCTGATACAAAAGAAACTAAAATTTCTGTCACATGATATTTTTCTAATATATATAATCTAGAGGTTCTCATTTACCACGATATTGTCAGAAATATTTTTTTTAAATTTCGGGATCCTGTTAGTAAAGCATATGTGAGATTTAGATGGTTTAAAAAAAGAATTAATCTTAAGTTCGTCTTACCATGTATACTCATTTCTCATTTTCTTCATATGATTTATTATTGTGTAAGTTAGTTTTTTAAGAGCCCACGGGTCCCTTTTTTTGGGCATCATTTATCCATGATGTGCATAACGTATCATTTGCAAAGCATACATCGTAAACACTTTTTAAACAAGTGATTATTATTTTCATATGTATTAAAGGTTTAATTTAATAAAGGGATTTTAAGAAATCCCAAAAAACGGGATCTCTGAAGAAAACTCTTAATATATACCTATTAAATTTCTATGTACAACTTTAAATGAATAATTTATTTATCATCCATGGACTGTGGATAATTATATGAAGACATTATTATTTATTTTTTTCCTAATATGTTTTTCTTTCAACAATAACTACAAAAAGAATAATAATAATAATCTTTGAGGTTTTCTTTACCTTTTGGTCAAGGTACTACATATGACGAAGTAATAATCGTTAAATGAAAGAATAAAAAAATGTAATGGTCTTCTACTAAGAAACAACCAATATACATACATATATATGTATATAACCACCCCGAAGTTGTTTTTTTCTTTGTGACGCTTTTGGTTGGTTACACTTCATCCATGTATGTATGTAGACGTACGAATTACTTACAAACCTACAAAGGGGGAAGGGGGTAGAACACGTTCAATCAACTCTTAATAAGTAAAAGGGTGGTTGGAGCCGCGAGATAACTTTTCTTTAGTAATTGTTATTATATATAGTACATATTATATACCTATGAAGTATGGAATTGCTTTTCATGTGTTTCTCAGGGTTACAAAACCAGAATATATTTTATATTATATATTTTCAGGGGCGTCCACACGGGTTGGGCTTGAGGAATTGTAGCTATACCCTCAAATTATTGATTTTTTCTTTTTTCTAGAAATAATAAAAAAAAATGGAATATTTGAATTTTTTATAAAAAAAATATTTTTTTTTGCATAGCTATGAATTATTGTTATTTTATTTAAAAAAACCAATATTTTAACTTTAATTTTTCGAATTTTTTTCTAAAAATTTAATTTTTTCAAGTTTTTGTCCAAAATATTAACAATTTTATGAATAACTATAGATTTTGAAAATTTATAAAAATAATGTTTAATCTCTTATTTATAGTTACGGATTTTTGAAATTTTTTTGAAAAAGTTTAATTTTTCGATTAAAAAAAACAAACAGGCAGACACCGCAGAATTAATATTTCAGATATATACCTGGTTTTACATTCTTATAAATGGAGTATTGGATCTGTACTCAAAATGGTTAAGTGATGAAATTATGACATTTAAATATATAATGTATTTTGCTATTAGCTATCTAAATTTCTCCTTCTTTTCTTCTAATCGGTGTTATATTGGTCGAATTAAAATTAGTTTTTTATGCTGTGAACAGTTATTAACAATTACTTAATAATAGTTCCATAGTTTGGAAGAATTGACTAAGTATAATATGATTTTGGGGATTTCTTTCTGTTTCTTTTCGAAAGGAAAAGTTGTGTGATACACAATGTTCTACTTATTATACATTTTGTATAGGTACATTTATGTTGTTTGACTACAGAAGGAGAATATTCGATGTGTTCCTCTAGCTCCAAGAAAAGTAGACTTTAATAAAGGTCACAATTTTCTAAAAATTACTCAAAAGCACCCAAAAAATAAAGTTATAAATGCTGTGTACTGATGTGTGGTCATTTTGAAAGGGGTACACCAAAAGAGGAGTGGAACTACAATATACGCCATTGTTTTCTTAGAATAATGATCCACTTGTAACAAATTATAACTCATCCCACATTTGGGCGCTATCCATAAAAATGAACCAAAAGAAATTATAGTAAAATTCTAATAAGAAATTCAATATATATTTTATGTTAGTTTTAAAGCAAAAATTGCAAAAAAGTATATTATAATATTGTAGGATTAAAATTTTCGAAATAAAAATAATCATATAACTTTCCTAAATTTTACTACATTATTAAATATTTCATCAAAATTTACTATATAAAAATAAAAAATAAAGTTGTTATTTTTGACAAAAAAGGAATTTTGCCACTTTTACTCGGAGTCCTCGTTATGTCAAATAATACAGCTTAAAATGTTTTTCAAATTAGTTAAGATAATTAATTTGTATTTTAAATATCAACTTTAACTAAGTACGTATAGATATATGTATCTCTAAATCCATGTAAATTAAAATCTTGACCTCTCAAGATCTTGTTCTTAAAAAGTGTTATTTTCTAAAGAAATATATATATATAAATATATCAAGACAATTTTTTTCTCTTGGTCTCAATTGCTTAAAGTCTAAGGCTTCTATTGAATATTGTATGCAGTTTTGAACATAGCGAACAAAGTCTTTAAACATGGTAGTGTTATGTTGACTTGAGTTAATAAATTAAAAAAGGAAATGTTAACATCTAATATGGACTCATGTCAAATACCATTATGAAAGCAAAATGGATGTTTAAAGACTATTTACTTTAATTCCAAGTGTAAATTATGTTTGGTTTCAAATAAGTATTTAGTATTTAGATTCGAAAAAACCCCTTCCTTGGAGTATTTTCGTATATTCTTATACTTTATTCGTATTACATATAAAATTCAATTTAATAGTTAAGAGACCAAAGTGAATTAAACTTGTGTGGTTTGGTTTGATGTCAAAGATTTACATTGGGCAGTTTCTATTATATTATCAACACGTATTATAATTTATCACATGAAGCATGGGAAATACTCATTATTGTAACTTTAATGTTTGATCTTAATATTAAAGGAAATTTAAAAAATCAAAAAAAAAGAAAATATCAATGGGATTTTGAAACAAGACTATTATTATTATTTGTTGAACTGGAAGTGATTAAAAATCGAGCCCCCCCCAAAAAAATATTGAGTCGACCTTAAATGTTTGAATTTTTAAAATGACATACAATGTGAGGCATTCCATCTTATAATTTATTTGTTTATAAATTCAAACCTTGATTTGCGAGGATCAAAATCATTAAAAACTTTACGGCCTCCACCTCCAAGCTTAAACTTTCCCACAACAACAAGAGAAACATTTATCATGACAGGAACTAACAAACAAAGAATGGCGATACAAAAACGTATCATAATCATATTATATCTATGTGAGACTGAGTGTAAGTTCAGCAGGTTTTGCAAGCACGTTAACAGTGCCCTTAAAATATTTTTATTTCTCATCTTTTTCAACAAATTCACCAAAACATAAATTGACCAATATGCCTAACCTGTTAAAATCAATATCACCATAAACATTTGTGATATATACAATATATCTGTACTGATGTAAAAATGCTCAACTTACCGCATGACTGTTGCAAGTTGATTGTTATAGTAGTGCAAGATTATCATTCATAAAAAAATTATTTTAATAATTTCTTACTTAACTGTTGGATTTTAAATGTATATAAAATACATTACAAAATATATGTTACAGGCAATGTGAAAAAATGGGCATTTTGAAAATGGCCGGGCAATCTATAAAATTTCCAATAGAGTGGTCATTTTACGTTCCTTTACATTTTCGGGTAAAATGATTAAGGGTAACTTGATTATTCAACAATTATTTGCAAGTAATTTGATTAGGAAGGATTTGTTGAAGATGCAATTTCATTGGAAACAATTTGAAAATATATTTCAGGGATGTCCAACCTGTGGATCGTGGGCTGCATTGCAGAATGCCTAATGTTGAGGTGACTAATCAATCTCACTTCCACTAATATTTTGTAGAAAAAATTGTTTACGAGAGACTTAATTCTATTTTGCAAAATATACCTGTACCAACAGGTTGTACAGGTAGACAGCTGGTCCCTAAGTGGTATCAAAACCTATTGACACCACTATCTTGAGTATCAAGGACCCCTTATAATATATTATAATGTACCCTGCCCACACGTTACGCAAGGGATCCCCCTTGTTAACAAGGGGGATCAAAACCTATTGCCGTAGCTATCCTGAGTATAATGGACACTTTCTACTATCCTATGATACCCCCCTGACCATAGGTTGTGCAAGTGAATCAATAGTCCAAAAGGCAGATCATTACCCACCACTTCTCTAAGCTTGAAGGACCCCTTTTGATATCCTATAATAAACACCCCTCTCACGGGTTATACAAAATAACTGCTTCTATGAGCATCAATGATCCCTTTTAATATCCTAATTAATACACCCCAGCCCATGGGTTGTGCAAGTGAAACTTTGGTAGAAAAGGTAAAGAAAGTAAGAAATGATCTTCATCTTACCCCACTGCTCCACTTACCCCAGTCTATCCTAGTAGTAAATGAAATCAAATAAAAATAATGATTTTTCATTCAAAAACATAGTTATTACAATTAAATAATTAAGAGTATAAAGTTCACACCATTTATAAGAATGATAAACAAGTATAAACCATACATAGTTTAACATATATAATATATAGTAGATACATGTGTACACGTCTAAAAAATATGAAAAACACTCTAGAGTTGTAGGTAGAAAAGTCGTACCTCATTTGTCAAGCAGAAGTGTCAATTAAGATCATATCTTGAAATGAAATCTTAGTTTCTTCCAGATATCTTGACAAAAGAGTACATGTACAAAAAAAAAAAAAAGAAATAACGATAATTTTTCATTATTATTCGTTACTCATACACAAAACTTTCTTGATACACTCGTAGATATAATATTATGTCGTCTAATAATTGAGAGCAGATTATACAAGTTGCAATCAAAAAGTGAGATGAAAATTTTTATATAAAGAATCAACTGTAGTTAATCGTGATATTTAGTAAATAATATGTATAGTAGTGAAATGTATACCTGCAAAGTTTACTTTCCATATTGTATATTATATATCAATTATATTTGTTTGTTGATAAAATGTTTTTTATAAAGAATTCATTTTTATTCCAATTTCTACGAACCATACAATGATTGAAATTCCATTAGACAGTAAATGTATTGAAGAATTTTAATTATAAATATATAAATTTATATGTTAGGGTGGGAGGGTACGCTAAACCCATGGTTTGGTACGAACCTCTGTACACCCTTTACCGTACGTGATTCGGTAAAGTATAATATTAAAATGTTTTTTAATATAATTAATGTAGTATTTCAAGTTTTTTAAAGTATGTCATTCCTTAATAATTTCTTATTTGTACAAATAAATTATTCTTAAATATCCTTAACTTTACTAAAAATAAATGAATCCATAATTTTTATTTGCAAAAAGATGAGCCTGTTTTCCGGTAATAAGCAAGACATATTAGCAAAATTATTTTACATAATATTATAATCTTATAGTTGCAAAGTATTGTGAATCTAACGAGGAAACATTGGGAAATTTATCTAAATTATTCAACCATCATATAACTGTGTTTTCTTCAACCGGGATGCATTTTATCGTTTTGTAAGTCATTATCTCTTTTTCTATTTCTTTTGACTCACATTCTTAGTATTACCAAATATTTTTGCTATAAAAGTTTTTATAGTAGGCGATGATCTAAAATTTGTTTCACCCCAAGGATGGAGCATTGTCAAATTGACCTTTTCAGGTTTTGATTAAAAAATTAACAAAACTTTATAATATCTAATATGTGACTATATAAATACGTACTCCACCGAGGTTAACAACATACCGAACCAAACCACGGTACATCCCAATAACATACCAACCCTAATACTCGTACATATAAAAAGTCTCTTTGAAGACAATTATTAAACCTTGACACGTACTTTGTGCCGTATTATATACTTTACAAGTGTCCATAGCCCCATAAAGCAGTACATAAATAATAAATAATTTTATTAGATAAATATGAAATTTAATATAGCATTATAATGACTGATGTTATATTTAAGTAAATGAAACGTTATTGGACGTATAAATTGCAGCTTGTATAATCTGTTTGTGGGTACTACTAACTGTAGAAAATTCTTGTACAAGTTACAATAAAAAAATAAGATGAATAGTTTTAACTTAAGCATGTTTTTGAATTGAAATAAGTAAATATAAAGCAATGCTTGAAATTCTATTAGATAGTCAATATATACATGGATTAATATTTTACTTTTCTAAGGACAATGACTCATTTATAAAAAGCTAGTAATATACAATTTTTTTTATTAAAAAAGTTCATAAACATGTTCATAAGGTTATAGGGTAAGTAAAATATACCAACATAGACATCTAACATCCCTTTCATATCAATAAAAGCCAAATCATCTAAATAGAAAATTTATTGCTAGGCCATAACTCTACACAGTTAGGCATGCCCAATTTATTAAACTTGATTACCCCTAAATAATCATTAGGAGCGTTCATTTAAAAAGGAGTGGCTTTTATTCATATTTTGTTCTATTAACGTCAGTGTTAAAAAATATTTTCATAACTTCCTTCCATACTTAATATTTTTTGATCAAATATCATGTAAATATTTAAGATTTGGATTTACAAAATAAAAATAAATGAATGATAATGAGTTTTTCTGTCTATACATATCAACAATCTACACGGAAAATGTTAAAATTAATCAGTCAGAAAAATGAATCGAAAAGTAGGATTTTTCACAAATATAAAAAAAAAATTCGGATAGAATAACCCTTTTTTAGTTGAATAAATATTTCGAAATTCAATTTGTAGTTCAAAAATCATAGTTTTCAGACAGGTATAAATGTACAAATACTGTCAATCCGGATAAAAAACAACATGTATTTAAAAACAACTTTTTAACTCTTTCAATGACTGGCAAATGGAATAGTTCAATTTTTAATTCACTAGTATATAGTTATCTATATTATCTATATATATATTTTTTCCTACTGGGAATTTCGCATTTAACTATTTCCTAATTCAAGCTTCATTTAATTATATATAGCACACCAAAAATTTGATCTCATTCATCACTTGTTAAGTTTTTTTTTTTGTTATTGTTGGGAGTTGGATCAGATTCTGAAATTCTAAAAGCTGGCCCCGTGGACTGTAAAAAAAAACCATGTTATATAAGTGATAGTTATACAAAAGGAAGAACATTAAAATTGAGAATATGTTATGGATATGACTAACAAACCATTTATCATGTACCAGGATCTGATAATCGGTTATCCGGTTATTATTCACTATTTACACAAATACACATATAGAAAACTTATCAAATTTACAGATTATGTATAATATGTATCCCTTATTATAAAAATTTGGTTCTCGGGAAATGAGAAACCCTTATATAAACATCATGTATCAGTGAGGTTCTCATTGAAACCAAAATATTGCTTTTGTCCAGAATTAACGGTATCTAAAGAATTATTAGAAAGTATAATAATGTAATATTAATGCTGTAATATTTTGGGATATGGGTAAAATAACAATATTTTTGTCAAAATATCCTTGAAATAGAGATGTTTATATATGGTTGCTCAAAATCCTTGCATGCAGGATATATTAAATTTCCAAGAAGTTACCATCTTTTTAAGAAAAGAAAAATGTTCAAGCATTTGAAAGGAGGCATAACGTTGTCTAAGAATCAATGAGATTTGTACCCTCTATGTTAATTCGTGTTGCCTCATAAATATTTAGTAGTAATTGTTTGAGTGATAATCGAGGAAAGGCCCTTCTCATTATGTCAATCAGCTCACGACTTCCCCTTTAAATAATATTAAATCTATTGGTTGCCGTTGTTCCTTATACGTATATAATAAGTAGAGAGTCTTGCTCCTCAATTGCTTCCGTCTTCATCTCCAAAACATCATCATCACTCTATTCTTTTCGTCGAGTTCATAGTCGAGAGAGAGAGAAGGTTTCATCTTTCAAGAATGTCACGAAAACCTTGTTGGTATATTAATTGAATGGTGAATCGTGGATCATTCAATGTACAAATAATAAAAGTCTTTTGAACAATCATGAGATAGATCTTCTTACTCTCATGATTTTTATAGTGGGACTCACAAATAATATATATGTACATTGTACATGCTAGTGATGTATCGAATGTGGACGTCAATATTGGAAATTTGCAGGTGCAAAAATAAACATTTACAATATGTATTTACCACCACGTCAAAATTTGGATATATGTATTTAGAATGCAAAAGTTTTGGATATCAGTTCTCTTGAAAATGTAGATATGAATATCAGAATTTCAAATTTTGGTAGACCAAAGTACGGATAAGAGGATCCAATTTTTGTAGTTCGAAGATGCGAATATTTTTTTAAATGTGAATAATTCTCAAAGGCGAATACGAGTATTTAATATTTCCATGCTAAATATCTGCAACCATAATTACTCAAAATTATTATTAAATTGGGGACTTTGTTGTATCCTAGAGAGCCTTGAAAATAAAAAGAAGAAAAAGGAAAAAAATTGAATATCCATTGTATGTTTTTTTGTTGCAAAATCATTCCATGATTATTTTTTTGGCACTTTTTCTCAGCAAACTTGCAAATATTTTATAAACATCCATATATTTATATATGTATCATAATAATAACAATAACAAAAGGACGCCATTATCATGTCTCTAAATACATATTATTTGATAAAAAATGAACAATTAAACATGCACTTTATTTATTATCATTTTGATGAACTTCCTTGATAAAGAGAGAGAGAGACAAACAAAGACTTTCAAAATTTCAAAAATCCATAAGTATTCGAAAATATCTAATTTTTGGGAAAAAAATAATATTTTTGCTCTGCTTCATAGTTTTCACAAATGACATTTTCTTTTGAAGAAAATAAATATTTCGGAAAATAAAAGATTTTTTCATGTAAAAATTTTTCATCTTGACCGAATTAAATTGTAGCAAAATACAAAAATTCCTTATTTTTAAGGCCCCTTCAGTCTACCCCCTGCAAACGCCCCTGGTAAATGCCCTGACATAGCAATATTAATTGAATATCTTTACCTTTCCTCTACAAAGAGAAAGAAAAAAGTCCAAAAGATCATCCAACATTTGTACTATTTTTCTGTGAATAGTATGGATAATATTTTTCTAGAATGATTAAATAAGAGCTTACTGGTGGGAAATAATTACAACGTGAGCCCATAGCCTCCTTAATCAATTCTTGACCAAATTTTTTGTCTAAAAGGAGAATCCCATAACCCAGGACCAAAAAACAAACTCATCTCAGACTGAGCTTCAACCTTTGAACTTCATTTAGAATGAATATTGAATCGATCCTAAGATAAGAAAACGCAAAACATTAATTTGATGGAGGTTCCCAAATCAGTTTCCATATAGATTGACTAAAAGTACATGAATCTAATATTTAGTCCATCAGTATAACTGGAGTAAAATATAAAAAGGTTTGAGAGGGAACATAAAATACATATGGTTCATTGAGTCCATAAATTTATTATGGGATAATTCTATGTCTAAATGTATGTTTATTCGATGAAGTAACATATATGTATATATGACAAATCACAGTTGTTGAAGATGTATAGATGAGTAATAGGGCATAAATATGGCAATGTGGTACTAAGTAATAAGCCAATCAAGATCAGATTCGATATGTATCATCCAGGGACGGTTTTAGAAGGGGAAATGAGGGCAAATGCCCTAATCCCAGCCCCTGAGAAGGGCTACGCACTGATTTTTTTTTAAATACTATAAAAAAAAGTAATTTAATAAGAAAAGAAAATAAGCTTTCCTGTACATTTATCTTTGTTTCAGAACCCACTCATGTAAAAAACTGGCCCTGGTCTCTTCCCATACAATATAGACCTCTTAGTTTAAGAGTTTACAACGAACTTCACTAATACAGAATTTGCTGGTAATTCAAGATATCACCGTGTATAACCATGTAAATGTATATCCCCAATTTTAAATCAGTTGAATTCAGAGGTGGACAATTAGTCACTTTTGACTCTTTTAGTTTTTAGTCTAAAAAAATCAAGTTCAAGTCAATAAGAGCAAGTCACGAATCATATTCTAAATTATAAAGCTCTTTTACTTAATAAATGAGTTATTCCTTCAGTCTATATTTATTAATATTAGTGTAGTCAAAGGAATTTTTGAATTTTTTTTGATGAGTGACTCAACTTAAATTAAAGATGTGTGCTTGCTCTGATAATGTAGACAAAAATGAACATAATTAAACCGAGAACAACTTTAATATTATTTAAAATAGGTTGTTGTATAGATTAAGGAAATTTGAAAAAAAAATACACCTATTCATAATAAAAATAATAAAAATTATTGTTAAAGAGGTTATGTGCCTATTACCTATACAAATAGAGAAATTGGATGACTTAAAACTACTTTTGAAGTAATTCACAGTTTGAAATTTCTGGAAAAACTCCAGTAATTATTTTCTTTCAGTATCGGAAACACATACTTTTGTGACTTTGATTATGTACTTTTTTCCAAGTATTTCCAAGACAATAGACTCAAACTTTGAGGAGTCACAAATGTCAAAGTTCAACTCCTTCATCCATTGGCAAGCAACATTAACAAATAATTACTTTTAAAAAACTCGAATTCACCACACCTTTAAGAAAATGCTTAACCGTAATTAAGTAGATAATAAATTGCCAGTAATAAAAATGAGGTAAGAGTCACATAGGTGTGGAGACAATTTCTGAGACAAATAGAAATGTGTAATATACATGAATAATAGTACTAGATAGAACAAGTAAGTATCAAAAATTGCACTTCTTTTGAGATATAAGTAAATCAGAATTAGAAAACTGACCTATTTCTTGAAATATCTTCTTAAATGTCAATAAGAGAAAATATCTTCCCCCTAGCATGCACATAATTCGTATATACTCGTATGTACATATACATATCTACCTATACTTGTGAATGAATGATAAAAATCAGATCAAAAGTATTTCACACTTCAAGGAATCAAAAAATCCCCTCCTCCCTAGTTTACAGCTGATTATAACTGATCTAGTGAAACATCAATGCAGCTAAGCTGATTTCATCCAAACCCTTCTACAAATTGTTATGGTTACCATGTTGATTCTTGTCTGCTTTTTTTTTTTTTTACCATGCCCAAAATACACAAGATTTTCATCACCCTTTCGATATTCTCATGGAAATAAAATGTTAATATTTAGACTTTGTTCGGGAAGAAAATAAAATCTTTGCACTTTATCTTTCTTTTTTTTTTGGGGGGGGGGGGTGCATATTATCCAGATTAAAGAAAACATAAGATATAATTTTCTATATTTTTTTTTTCTGAAGTTGGTTTATTTCGTCTAGGTTGTTTAAGTTTTTTCAAAGGTAATTTCTCCCGGGAAATTACAAACCTTATTATTTATTAACGTAATTTTTAATTAATTATGTATAATTAATTAAATTAAACACAAATTACATATTGCTGAATCACGGAATTTAAAGTTTTTACGATTTATACTATTGTGGCTTATGCATGGATATGATGCAATACAAAGTACCTAAATGTTTTAATTATGAAACTTTACAACAACAATAATTTTATACGTTAAAAATCCTTTTTTTTTTTTGTCCTTTTTAGTTAATACATAAATGTAAGGATAAATACAAGTGCATCTATCTTTTAATGCAAGTTTGATATTCGGAAGAAGGAAGTAAGGACTTGAAATCAAACTCAAAATTTCAACAATATATTTATAAGTATATGTGTGATGTAAATTATTTCTAAACTGTTCCATATCGGTATAAACTTTCCACATTTTGAATGTAATATAATTTTGTATTTTTTTTTTTTTTTTTTTTTTTTTTTGCAGTTGGGATTGGTTACGGAATTTAAAAAAGCGGGACCTTCAGGCTAAAAAAACTATGGGTGATAATAATATAAATGAGGTAAATTAAAATTAAAAATGTAGCAATGGGTAAAATTAGGGTCAAAGTTTCGGACAGGAGTATGTATTTTTCTTCAGAATAAATCAGAAACCTAAATTATTAATGGACACCATAGTTCATAATATCTCAATCATAATTATCCTCTAAAAAATTATAAGAGTTATTTTGAAACAAAAATACATAGCCCTAATCATCTACCAAGGTATTTATATTCTATATTTTTTTTATCGAGGTTATGTGAATTCTGAAAATAATTCCTATAGATAGTTTTTGTTTACTTTTTATTTCATCCATCTTGTCTCCTCTTTCCATTTATTTTCTTTAGATTAGGGTACATATATTTGATCTAATAAATAAAAATGTAGTTATATTAATGAAATTTTACTTGCGTTTTGCATGTAGCATTGAGTGTGTGTAGCTAACGCTAAGCCAAGTAGCCCTATACATACTAAAGTACTACTGGCTCATCATTGATGAGTCATAACGACACATTTTTATTTTTTCTCAAGTTGTTGTTATTTTTCTTTCATTCTTAAGGAGAGCCAGTCTAAATATTGAGTAACTACGTGTATGAGTGTGCTCAGAAAAATTAGTGTGTAAAAGAGCTGAGGTTTTCTGTGTAATTATCTTCTATATTTTATAAGTAAAGTGTGTCTATTCGGCAACGCCTAATAAATCAGGGGAACATCACGTACTACCGCTATCATTCTTCGCTTCAATCATTATTGTAGCATTGTGTAGCTTTTAAAGTTTATAAAATAATTTGCGATACCAGTGAGAAGGATATCTATTACAAAACTATTTCAGAAAAGATGATTCAATGTCAAAATAATTTTCGATATTATACACTTTCATTAAGTAAATAAATTCATTGAGCTATTTTTATAAAAATCTTAGAACATCGACAGATGTTATGAATAAATGTTTTCTTATTATCTTATGTATATATTAAACCTATGCTTAATTTCCGGTAGAAATTTCAAGGTTAATCAAAGTTTATATATTCAACTTATTAGGACGATAAAAATGTATTTTTACATAGATTTGATATCTTTTGACCTGGGTAAATAATATAAAGTAAATTCTTTAATAATAATACATAAAATAAATTGAAGTACATATAACAGCAATTTCCTTCGGTAGGGAACATTCAATCAAGAGATTTGATTACATACTTAAATACATACTAACATTGCTCGTTCCAAATCATTGTGTAAGAGTTTAATCTTACCTGGAAAAAAAAACAGTTATAGAAAAAAACAAAAACATTTCAAGTGTTTATTCAAGTCGAACAAATCATTTAAATAAATAAAAAAATACGTGTAATTCAATTAAAATAATGTAAAATACATGATATGTTATAAAATAATACAATTTTTACTTATAATAAATTATATCTACATAAATAATTAACTATCAGAGGCAGACGCTTGAATCAAGGCTGGTTTTAGGGAACACTTGCACTAGGTTCCATTGGCAAAAATTTTTAAGTATATACAAGAGATGTACACTTTTCTTTAGGTCGTTTTGAAAATACAAAGAAATATATATATTTTTTTAACCATACAACAAATGAAATATGCACATAAATAATTAGAAAAGATGATAAAAATAAAAATGTTCAAAAAAAAAACACTGTTTTTTGTAGTTAAAAAAAGTTTAATAGAAAAAAGGGCTGCATTTTATTTTCTAAAAAAGTGAAGATTTTTATCTTTATATTTATTTTTAACTATATCACTGCCTCCACATGAGGTTGGAACTTTGTGCAGGTTGCCACAATGTAATTAGCGGAGATGCTGGCCCATTGCTTCTTCATAATGGCCTAGAGCTCCTGCATATTTCTGTGTGAAGTCTTCCCAACCTTGCTCTCTTAGTCTTGTCCCAGAAGTCAGCAAAGGACTTCTTGCAGAAGTTTTTTTGTCTTCAAGGCCGTATGGCTGGGGGCACCGTCTTAATAGTTGTTCTCATGATAGTTAGGTTTCAGTGAGGGCAACATTTTCCACCTCAAGACCTTATAGTAGGCCTCAGCTCCGATTTTCTCATTGGATTTGAAGAAGAAAGTATCCATTTCCTATTAGAGGCCTCAACTCCAAAGCATATTGTTTGGGCTTTATATTTTTTCCTGAAGGTGCCCTGGACTTCCTCAGGTGATGCTGCTATAAATATGCCCTTTCTACGGTTCAAAACCTGGTCAACTGTGAAGATCTTCTTTTCTGGGTAGATCTTTACATTTGAATCTCCTAGTAATATAGGACTTTTTTACATCTCTTAGGCCTTACGGCCTTAATCCTGTCAATGAAGTAATTTCTGGGAGTCATGGAAAATCTCTTACGGCGGAGGTTATCATGAGCTGCCCTCGGGATGGTGATCCAGTCAGATAAGGGGTGCATTGATGCTGTTGGATCTTCCTTGATCCAGGCCTCCAGGGATATTTCATCTCGCTTTAAACCGTTTCCTCCACTTCCTACATTACTTATAAATCATTTTCCATTCTCTTTGGCCCCCCTGATGTTCCAGACTCTCCTCACGGTTACGCTGACAATGTTTGAAATTCTTTTTGGATCAACACCCACATCGAGAAGATCCGAAACCCTTTGACCTTTTGATTCTTTTCACTCATTTTTCGTCCGATTTTGATTAAATCAAAGCAATGCCCAAGAAAAACAACACATGTATCGGAATATTGCTTGAAACCCCATCTGAAACCTTAATTAGGGCGTAAAAAATAATTTTAATGACACATAAAATTTCCCTGTCGTACTCTGTATTTGTGCTTGCAATGTCAGGAGTTCTGCAACTTTACACAATGAAAAAGAATGGGTCATGATGCCATTGTGTCAATAAATGTCTCAGTGAGAGAGAGTGTGTGTTTGTGATTATATAATTAAATTGTTAATGGTTGGTTATCATAAATTGGAATTTAATTACATAAAAAAACAACATATGGAAAAGATGATTCGAGAGAGGATAAGGGATCTGTGACGTCGATTATCACTTTATCGGAAAGTTTAATAACTGTTAATATCAATTTTCTTCTTTAGAATAATAGTAATAGTAATATCGAGAGAATCACGGTGATTATTAGGTAATACAACAATAGTTCATCAAAGATACAGTTATGTTGTTGTTTTTGTTCCCCCCCCCCCTCCTCCTATCTCCACTCTCCCTTAAAAGTACATAAATACCTTATGATGCCTCAAAAGAAATTCGGTCGTCATTATACTCATATGTTTGTATTTAAAACGTTTTTCTTACCCTCAACAGAAAATGGGTCAGTTTATAAGAGCTAATAATCTACCTATGTAAAACATAGGTTGTGATAAAGTGATAACAATAGCAAAATGAGGAAGGAAAGAAAGGTTTTGTAGAATTGAATTGGGTGACGTCATAATTATAATGTTTCTACAATAAAGTCCATGGATGTAATTTCTTGAAAACTTCATTTTTTTGGACTCTTGTAAAATCATGACTTTGACCAAGGACACGACGGAAAGTGACGAGAGCTACTCCTCCTTCTATAATTTTGTTTATCATGGAGCATCAGCATCTATTGTGTTCATTGAATCGTGTTTTTTATTTTTTGTATTTTCATAATAAGTCTGCAAAACTTTTTTTTTTTTTTTTTTACATTTCCTCATAAAAATTATAATAATAACTTCAACACTGTTGCTTCTTTTCTATTCTTACTAAGGATTTTGTGAAGGTTGACTTCATATTATATAGAGATAAAAAAATTGCCATGAATTTCAAACACTTCCATGATCCAGAAATTTAATACGAATCATGAATATGCATATATATATATATATTAGCGTCGTTTGCAAAAAGTTTAAATAATAATTTATGCCGGTTATATTTGTACAAATGCTTTAAAAATATTCACAATGTAAATACATTAACTTCAACATAAGTTGTTAATACAACGGATGTGAGTCTCTATCTCTGTTTTGATTTTGTCTGCTGTTGATGATATGCATAATTTATTCATCCAAATTTATATTGTGCAAATTACATATTGGATAGTATGATAATTATATTATTCCAAGATCAGTCAAACCATTGGGAATTTGTGAATATCAAGGTCGAGTATCTTTGTTCTTTGAATTGAGTAAACACTCAGATTGTGATGTACTTGGTCAGTGAATGACTTCGTTAGTGTGTTTTTAATTTGGAAAATATTCTTTTAAAATTAAAGGTTTTAATTGCTTGAGCCATTCTATCAAAAAATCCTAAAACTAGCGTTGTCCACTAAGTTCCTACCAATTTATTTGAGACCAAGATAACAAATTTGACTTTTAACATAACCATCCATCCACTTTTTATAAAACTAGAACAATAACTGCAAAAATTTGTCTCGAGAACCACATCAATACCAACAATTCATCTTCCATAAGACCAGGACACTGAACCATTCAGTTTCTTTCGACTATATAAACACCTGGAGAATGAATTGTCATCAATCGAATAGTGGATAATTAAAAAAAAAAAAAAAGTGGCATTCCATGTCAAGTATACGTAGTTTTCGAAATTTTTTTACAAAAATCATTGCCGATTTTGATAACCTTTGGTGAGGGGGTTTATCACAAAATAAAGAACAATATCTATGAAATTTTAAAATAATGCCAGCAGAAGGGTCCATTTTGTAGTCTCTCAAAGTTTTGCCTTTTTCGAAGTATACTCGAACATCTGCGTCTTTTAATCCCCAAAAAAATGGTAATTTTTGTAAGTACTCAAGTACTATTGTCTTCAACTGTCAATCATAGTACATTTATTCCAGTCACAACTAACTATATATTTAAAGGCCACATTCAGAAATTATAATATGACTTTTAACTTTTTAGACTACAATGCTGGTCGATTCCCGCTACTGTTAAGCCTTTTTAAACCTGACACGCCACAAAGCAAACTTCAATATCCCTGAATTATGCCTTTTTCTCTTTATTAGACATGAAAAAACCCAGCAAACGGTATCTAAGGGAAGATGAAGTATTATTTTTTGTATACAGATTGACTACAAACTGATCCGAAACTTTTAAAAAAGAGGTTGAGCATCGCAACTATGATGAGTACCTCAAAATATGATAGACACTGATGCTTTACTCAGACCTCGTAAATAAAGCGATGCCGCCAAGTCCAGAGTGGAATTGATAGTTCATAAGAAATCATTCACCTACTCTTGGTTACTTTCAAGTTACGTAACAGTGATGTTTAATTGCCCAGGTCCACTTCCTAGAATAACCAATCTGGTCAGATAAAACAATGAAGTCTCGCTAAATTTTTCCAACTCGCATGATCCGGCATACATATAGTCATATTTCCCCCTAAAAAATGGAAATATTTTGAACATTTCTGACATTTTATTGTCTGTCAATCGAATAACGAGTTATGCAAGACGTTATGAAGTTAATAGTAAGAACTCAAACGATATATTCAAAATTATGTTATTGTACAAATAATGATAGAAAAGTTGAAAATATAGAAAATCAACTGTAATATGACTGATTTAAATGAAAGTTTTAAAAGGAAAATAACAAAGAAGTATGGTCAAAACATTGCATGGTGTAATCATATCTCATGAAGATATTGAGTTAAACTTAGAAATACCGTTCTATATTGATAAAATAATTAAATAAGGTAAGAGATTAGTCAAGAGAACGTTGGATGATGAATGATAAAAGCACATATAAATGCACCAAATAGCGAAGTCCATGGGGTTTACATCGGGTGCTGAATTAAATGGAAGTAAATATTTTTTCAAAACAAATATGGAACTTACTATTGCGGTATATATGCCCTTTTTCAGTTATAGGCCTGAATGAAGATGATTCCATTGAGATACCACTTTAAATTTTTGCATACTTATAGCGTTTGAATCATATGGAATGCCCCAGGAATCACTCTCTCTTAATCTATAAGCATTAAAGAATTAAAAATAAACTATTTTATCTGAAGGAGAGGCCTACGGCGCAAAACTAATCAGATAAGGGTTTGTGGCTATGAGTCAAATAAGTAATAACTTACATCAATAGAGCTCTATACGAATTTTAAGTTCATCGTTTTTAATTCAAGTCTAGTCTGAGGCAAGCCCAAATGCGTATATAACTTGTATCTGAGTCCAGACTAAAGTACCACAGATAATTGCTTGCTAAAGAGATAAGAATCGTCAAATACAAAGATATTCTTCAGTATTCACATCTTCTCCATTTTGATCATATTCAGGAAGATTTTTTGCCTAATAAACACTCACAATTGATATAGCTTCGAGTCAGAATGAAGACAATTCATATTGAACATCATAAAAATAATAATAAATATATTTAAAAAAAGTGAGCTTACACTTTTATTTGTCTAAATTAATAAAAAATAATGTTTCAAGACAAATCTGAACCCAAAAAAATCATCTCTGGACTCGAGTATTACATCAATGAATATATCAAAATGCCTTTTCGGTTATATTTATTAAAAATATAGATTTAGAACAACTGAATAAAATTTATTTATCTTAAAAACATGGGCATAATATCACCCAAGGTAGTGGTAACTCCATAGTTAATTTAAAAAAACAAAACATACATCCATTAATTAAAAATATACTTTGCTTTTGCCCTTTGTGCATTGAGGTTCTATTTCATTAGATTAATAAATATGTATTTTATGTAAAGATAGATATTCGATAGTTCCACAGAATATAAAAAAATGATAAGATAAACATGCATGAGGGTACTTTTCTTCATAAATTAACAATATGTATATTTGTTTGTTATGATTTGTATTGGATCTTAATTAATCAACTCTTCCATGTAAATCTATATTTATTAAATAAAAATACTTAACATAATTGTCAAATGAAGAACAATAATCAACCTCAATTAATATATGTATAAACAATTGAGAAGAAGGTTTGTCAATAATTAAGGTTGGGATGAACAATAATATCCTTCTTTATAAATGCACTTATTGTTTACCTAAGATGACTCTTTTTTTTTACTGTACCTATGATTTTTTTTGCTTGAGAGTATTAAGTAAACACTATTTACCAAATTTTTCGTATATCATAGCATATTTGAGAAGGCAATGACACTTTAAAAATGAAAAAAAACGCATCATATTTAGGTCGAATACCTAATTACATATTTTGCTCTGTACAATTCAGTTTACGCAGGCGGATGTTTTTGTGATATTGTTCTGTTGTTGCAAAGAAATGCTAAGAAAAAGGTAGATCAATATAAAAAAACACCATATCAAATATTTTGAATATGGTATTCAAAAATAAGTATAGAATAGTGAATTTGATTACTGAAGTGTTTGCTATTTTTTAAAGTTGAACAAATTCAAAATTATCATGCATCATGGGATGTACTTAAGTGTTGATAATGATCTCCTAATTTTTTTTTCTTTGCCATCAAAAACCGTTACCCTACTTCCGGTCAAAGTTCCAGCGTACCGGAAGTACTTCAAAATGAGATCAAATTAAAAAAGAAAAAAATCTTATTACAATTAAGGCATAAGAAAAGAAAAACTTATTTTATATATTTTTGAATTTGTCAGTCATTTTTTTTTGACATTATTATGTAGTCGGTTTTGTAGGCATACCAATATAAATAAATAATTATGGATTTTCTATTTATTCAGCTATTTACATAATTAAATTTTTTCAAGAACAAGATACAAATGGGCATAAACATACATAGTTTTTAAATTTTTGAATAATAAGTAAATTAATTCATGAAATCAGACTTACGAAATTTTTTATTCAATTTTGATCTTGAGTGATTGGTTACAATTAAATTTATGTGTCTTTTCTCTTGGTCATATATTTTCTGGGATTCTTTTTTATATTTTTTTTTATTTGTTTACTTCACATGAATGAACTGACTACGAAACGAAAACAAAAGGGCCAAAATCTTATACAGCTCTTAAATTTCAAACTTTTCATGTATAACGAACACTATAATATTTGTGGCTATCAAATTATGAAATTACTTCCGGAACGTTGGAACTTTGACCGGATAGATGGTAACAGTTTTTCACGGTACAGAAAAAAAAATGCATGTCATTACCAACACCTAAACACATCTAATAAATTCATGATAATTGTGAATTTGGTCATCCGTTGCATATTTTAATTGATGTAAATAAAATTGTATTTGGATAAAAAATCCAACAACGGTAATGGGCAGTAATAAAAATCGGGTGCATTTCTTAGCTCCTTTTTTTTTTTTTTTTTTGTAGTTCACAAACAGAAGAATGAATTTTTATTTTTTAAGCATTTGCCATTATTATTTAATTCCTGAGGAGTGAACTTCTTTTTCCATTACTTACAATCATTTATAAAACCGGATAGAACATTTATGTTTGCCCGTAATGGAAGTATGGAAGTAACCTTGGGGATATGTTGTGGAGTTATAATTGTAAGTCCTTCTCATACTCAAACAATAGAATTGAAGATTGGCATCGAAGTAATTCTTATCTATGTCTTTGTTTGTTTCCTTCTCCCCTTCGTCACAGCTGCGTGTAACTGATCTAATGAAACACAATGACAGCTAAGCTAGTCTCTTCCAAAACATTCTTCAAATTGAAACATGCCCATGAGTAGCATCATTGGCACTGAAATTAGTTTAACTTGCACTTCAAGTATTTTAATTGTTGAAATTTCATTATATTTGCAAGAAGTTAGTTTAGTCAAAGAGCATATGATTAAACATTAGACTCATGAACAAATGAAAGGTTGCATTAAAATGTGAAAGCAAATTCTATCAGGAATTATTGTAAACTATGCTAGAGAAAAAACAATAAATAAGAAAGATTTGGGTTCGAAAATTTACGTTACGCACAGTTTTCAATGAGTTCAACGCAAACAACCTCCCTTTTTTATTGCATCAAGGAAATTAAACGCTAACTTTTTCAAAATATAACAAGGAATAAATATTCTTTTTAACTACATTTACAGTGTTGTATATTTTATGTAGAGTACAAAACTGTACTAATTATATAATGATTTAAACATTAGTTAATAATATTTTATTTTATTTTGTAATCATTCAAATTATTTGGTGTTACTCTTAACGTTTAAAGTGAGAAAGGTAATGAACTCAGATATGTCATGTTGAAGCTTGACATGCTTTAAGGAAATAACGTAGTATCAGATAACTTATGACTTTATAAGTAATTAGTAAAATAATATGAAAATTATACATTGATTAACTTTGAGTTTATTTTGTGTGTTTTTTTGTAGTTGTTTTTTTGGTTTTTTTTTATATTCGCTTGTACTGAAGCGACAAAATTTAGAACACACCTCCATAATAACTTAAGGAAATTTAAAAAAAAAAAAAACTGCTGAATATAGTGACATGTAGCTATTTTGTTCATTGAATTGATGATGATTAAATAACATCAACATCAACAGGGTAAACTTAAACACCATTTCAGACCTTATAATTACCCCTTAATTACTCACTCACACCGAGCTAATAATAAAACAATGCTGCAAAATCAAGTATTTCAAAATGGAATGTTAAGATGATTTGTTCAGCACTCTGAACCATTACACGCTAACAATTCTTCAATCGCCGTCACAAACTATTCCTTCATGCATTCTCTCACTAATAATGAATTATTAATTATCAGATTGTTTTTTATTTTTATAAAATATGTTTTTAATCTTTCTGCTTTACTAAAGATATTTTGATTTTTTTAAATTTTTTCCCATTCTTTAATATATTACAGGCAATAATTATTAAGGACAAATAAAAACAATTCTGGGGTATAGTTTATATTTATATGAGTAAAATAAGATAATTATTTTTATAAAAAAAATTTCAAATTCTCCCTCGGACTCCGATAGAAGCCAGTTATTTTATTACCCTATCACCAGTATCGCCAGGATTTAAAAAGATATATATTATTGGGATACACATTAGTTATTAAATTATTAGAATAAATCTTGAAAAATAACATTAACATATTTGGGTAGGTTCATTTTGTATTTAATCTAATCTTTCAAGTAGAAAAATCATAATTACTAGTTTAATTGTATTATTTGTGATAATAATAGAAGCAATGTAGATGTAGCCCAATATTGCATCTGGAACACACAAATTTTGTGTTTCTCTTAAAATTTGACCTTTCCAACATTTTAACAGAGGGATATACCTGATAAGGGGAAGACCATTGTGATTGTGACCAATTCATAAATAATGATCTCTATGAGTAATAAACAAGTTTAAAAAAATCTATAGAATTTTATTGAAATACCCTAAATGTAATTAATTGTTCAATGTTCATTATGTCCCAAGACTTTCTGACAGGCCTTTTAAGCCCCTTCTCTTTCTCTCCATAGACAGCTGTTATTGTACCCAAGAGATTGATTCCTCCTATTTCCTTGTTATATTTAGAAACGCTATCAAAAAATGTCAGATTCATATACTTTTTACCCACTTCTATTCTATTTATTGTTTCAAAGAATTCCTTCAATTCAATTCCTTTAAAAGTGGAATATATTTGAAACTATCTCTAAAGTTTTGTTAATAGTAAAATATTTCCTATGAAAGCAATATTTTTTTAAATCATTATGCTTACCCTACTGTCAGAGTTTAATTTCATAACCACATCATTTCAAAATAAAATAAAAATGAATGGAAATGATTAAAAATTAATCCTGAGAAATATCAACGATCAGAAAAACATTTATGACTAAAATTCGCCTTTTCCTGGAAGTCATATTTTTTTATTGAACACAACTCTCGATTCGAGCTAGACTCTCGAGTAATGTGGCACCCTAGTAAATAATTTATACTGGTCTATTTTATATATATTATAAAGTAAAGTACTTAAGACGAGACATAAATAGAAACTTATCAATACATGTTGTACAATGTATGTTCAAAAAGTAAGATGACTTTTCAAATTTTACAGGGAAGGTATATTTGGTATACTCCACTTTTTATTTGTATACTTGCATCGAACATATATTTAATGTTTCAGATATTTAATATGTTTAGTTTATTTGTACGAGACATAACAGTATTTCGTATTTTCGGCAATTTTTTGCTAATTTTGTGTAAAAATGAAATTAAGTGCTCCAAAACATTTAAAATGATAACAGTCGCAAACGATGAAACTGTTCTGAGCAAAAAAAAATGTTTACAAGTTGTAAAAACTCTTCTAAGATGTTTGGGACTTGCTCTAGACGCCCAATTGAGGAAAAGTTTAAACAGTGAAGAAAATAGTTTTTGACTTTCCGAGATGCTGAGGATATTGACATATCGGTTGGCTCGTATAAAGTTTTTTCGAACGCTTTGGGCATGAGATGAGTGTCAGCGAAGTTTGTTCCAAAACTACTTTATTTTGACCAAAAACAACAACATAATCATGCCTCAGCTGACTGGATTTGACCCCATATGACTTTTTCTTGTTCCCAAAAAAAATAGGATAGGATGGAGATTTGCAAAGATTAAGGAAATAAAGACTGCATCACTGGAAGAGCTGAAAGCTATACCGAAAAGTGCTTATGAGAAGTTTTTCTAGGATTTGAAGAAGCGTGAGCACAAGCTTTTGTATCTGAGTGGGATTACTTTGAAGGGGACAACATAGATATTGACGAATAAATAAATATTTTTTCCTAAAAAAATACAAAGTTCCCTCACTTTATGTACATAGATTGAAAAATTAATACTTATAATTAGTAATAATTTTATTTACCTATTATCTATAATGGTTAATTTAAATTTTATTCTCTATTTAAGTCAATTTTCAATATGTGTTAAAAAACAACCGGCATTCTATGAATTTATTAAAATTTATTGGGATCCTCAAACAGAAAGTAAAAGAGGACATGCTCGAAGAAAGAGGATGATCGATAAAGGATCACCTTATTATAGTAGTCACTTGTATAATAACGAAACAAGGAGAAGAGTTTAAGTAAAATATCTAGAGATTTTCCCATTAGTTCAAGATCCCATTTTTGTAATGAAAAAACTAAGTTAAGAAATTAAAAAAGTAAAAACGGTTGTTGTTTGCATTCCTTCATGCATTATTTAACATGTCGTTGTGGTGTCAACGTATTATAGTAGTCACTTGTATAATAACGAAACAAGGAGAAGAGTTTAAGTAAAATATCTAGAGATTTTCCCATTAGTTCAAGATCCCATTTTTGTAATGAAAAAACTAAGTTAAGAAATTAAAAAAGTAAAAACGGTTGTTGTTTGCATTCCTTCATGCATTATTTAACATGTCGTTGTGGTGTCAACGTCTCACTCTAAAGAACGCATTATCGCCTATATTTTTTATCTAAATTGTTTTAAAAATATCAATATATTAAGTCAAATGAAATTGTGATATTTTTCCTACATTAATGGTACTTTAAATGTTTAAGGTTATCCTCTTTATAGGAGTAATTCATTTTCTCCACCGAAAATCATATAAGGCAGCTGATATTCCATAGGGTTTTGATTCAGTAGTACCATATTTACTGATACTATCTTCCCCTTGTGCTACTTTTTTTCATTACAAAAAATTACATCATTACATGGGCATAATGTAACATCAGTGCAACTCAAAGTCAATCCATAGACAAAGGATGTGGCGGATCTTTCATTGACCTTTGCACATTATTATAATGCCTTTGAAATATAAACTAATATTTGTCAAAATAATTGAAATATTATTTTCCTTTTTTTTAAAAGGAAAAATTATGTTTATCAGCTTCCAACTACCTGAAATCCCAGTGCAATCTGAGGTATTATTGTTTAACATAATAAAGACACATAATTAAATCCTCAATCAACACCTCAAAATTGCAGATTGTATGTTGTTATGGGAGCAGTCTCTGAGTGGCTTTGTTCTTTCCTTCCCACTTCCTCCCAGTAGGTAGATATGTAATTAAATTTAAGAATCGTTGATTTTTCTCTTTAATTCACGTCTCATTATTTTTCAGTCGAATCTCCTTCAATAGAAGAAGAATCTTAGACATACTAATAATTATCTATTGAATACCTCAATATATGTATTCTTCTCAGTTTTATTAATTTTGTACATTTTGTACAAAAACATCTCAATACTTAGCCGTGTCCTTCATATCCTTAATGCAAATATTTAAAAGAATTATAAGAATAACAAGTCATTCATATTATAATTTTGCGTTTACGGTGAACATGTTACAGTATAAATATGGGTTGAAATATTTTATCTAAAAAGAACATATTATGCTTGTAATGAATATAGAGCGATTATTTAAACGTATTTGATGTTTGATAAGTTCATCTTAATTTATAAATATATAATAAATGATATATTAATTCGTCAAATGAATAATTGATTTAATTCAATATTGATAATTAAAATACCTGGTATTATAATTAATTAAAAAAAAGAATTGAACCCTTCAAAAGGTGATAGAAAAACTCTAAAAAGGTCCTTGTAGTAAGCCAATTACGACATTCTTCCTAGCTGTTTGATAGTTCTTTAATTAGTTGTAGGGATATGTTATTACCTTAGTAGCATACAACTTGTGTTTCAAAGGTCAACAGTTAGAACATCAATAAAAGCGGAGATATCATTTGCTGACATTATCATACTTTTTAAATTTACATGTCAGTAGGGTAACGTTGTAAACAGCTTCGGAATGCATTTACAAGGAGGAGGGATTTATATATGTATATAATGCAGTCATCATAGTAACACAACCTCTCCATTTTATTATACAATTACTTTACTCAATCAAAAAAAGGGGAGGCAATGGCCCTTGGTCCTTATGGTTCTTGCACCATTGGTTATCACCCCTAGTTATTCATTGAGCATCTCAATCTTTCCTGAAATTAAACTGTAGCTTAACAATATTTCATATTTCTCAGCTTTTGGATTTGTCAATATAGATGTATTTTTGGTGGAGTAGTAGGCAAAATAAAAATGACCCTTCCATTTTGCCTGCATGGTTTTTCACGGAGGCTTTAAGGAAGAGGTCCAGTTTATTTAGCCTTTTATACGATTTGTTAATGTTTATCCTGCTTTTTAATTTTATTGGCTAACAAAGTTATAAAGTGGAAGGAAAACGGAAGGAAGAATATCTGTTTGAGGTGTGAAGTATTCAAAAATCCTTCTCAACATTTTTAAAATTAACCAAATATGAATTTTATACTGTCCAATACTTTATGCTAGTATGTATGAGTAAACTTGACTTAAGGGTTGATATTGTATGTATAGTATATTTTTCCTCAGTAAATGCTTTAGGGATCATTAAAATCCTATGATTTTTTTTTTAAATAATGTATTTAGAAAATTAGAATGTGAATATCAATTAATCAAGAAGTAATATACCATGTAAAATGTAATATAATCCAAATAAGAAGAGAAAATAATATGCATAATTAGTGTGCATCGTTTTTGAAAGTGGAGGGATCAATAACTATAATATACACAAATCGCATGTTTTAGAAGCTATATGATAACTGTAAAATTTCAAATTAATAATTTTATACATACTAAGCTATCGAAGTGTAAATTACTTCTTTATATTTAAAGCTAAATATAACATAAAACTCTTGAGCTATTGAACCTATTTCTCATCAATGGGAATAGCTTCGGATTGGATAATGTTTAATCTGCATATAAGCATATATTAATTAGTATCCAAAGGTGCTCCAATTGCTTTAGTGGTGAATTTCAAAACACCAAAATCGAGTAAAAAAAGTTTTACTTTTGCTATATTTCTAATTAAATAAAATACCCTTTAAATGTACATTTCAGAAATATTTAAATTTAGTTTAATAATTTTCTTTGGTGTAGGTACATTTTATAGGGTCAAATTGATTTAACTAAAATACATTTGTCTAATAATTAGTAGAAAATGATAAAGTATTTCTTTCAATAAATGACATTTCTAAGAATATTAGCAAAGTAGATAATAATCTTAAAATGAAATCATAGTTTCATAACATGAGGCTTATATATGAAAGCTATAAATGTGTTTTTTTTTAAATGCGAATGATAATATTAACTCCATCGATTTATCAAATACAATGAAGTCAAATCATCAAAATCTGTATTTTTTTAAACAAATGCGTAAAATGCAAAAAGAAAAATTTGAGCTTACATTGAAATTGCACTCAAAAGTAGGATTGAAGGGAATTTCAAATTCCCCACGGATGCAAATACAATATTTGAATGTTGAAATCAATTTATATTTATTAAAGTATTATCCAATCTGAAATTTTTAATAAATGAGGGACAATTTTCTCCTTGACAATTTTTTAGAGCACTTTGTAAAATATATATATTTTTATAATGATGAAGCAATTAAAATATAAAATACACCTCATAAAGACCTCAAAAGTGGTGATGGGAAAACTCAATTGGTTGGGTTATTTTCATCATTTGAAAATCATGAGTCTAGAAGGAGATAATATCTTAGAGACTACATAAAATAATTTGGTTAGGATTAATAAAGGATAGGTAAAGTGGACCAGTGAAATCATAGCTCCACTTCGTCTCTTAGGCCTATAATCCACCAAAAATCCAACTTAGGCATATATAGAATTACTCAGATATAGTAGGTTAACAATCAGAACTTTAATAATAACCAACAACAGAGAGATCATTAGTAGAATATTACAAATACTTTACTTTGCCTATATAGACGTTTTTCCTCAAAAAAATTCATAAAAAAGGTCATCAAATTTAAGGTAATCAAAATTAGTACTTTTTTTTTATCTAAGTAAAAACGTATTCTCAATTTTTCGTAGATATCAGTAGCTGCTCATTGGCTGTGATACGCAGGTGAACTGACAAATAGGCATAAAAGGTACATTTCAATTAAATCTTTTTATCGTTCTTTAAGACACGTAAAAAATGATTTATCATAAACATTTATTAAAAAGTTTTTATAGAAGTTTTAATTAACTGAATTTAAAATTGAATTACGGTTTTTTCATCTAAAACCAAATATAGATTCATTCAAAATTTATCCTGAAAAAAAAAAAATATTATTGGGATAAAAAACCCAAGAAAAATACAATTTACTGCCCTTAAGAGCTCCATATTTGTGCTTACCTCAAGCTTTGCTCAGAGTAAAACGGAAATTTCACAATTATCCAATGTTTTATTTTAATCATTCTTCCAAACAAAATCAAATGGGAAGTTAATTAGTCCTTCCGAACTGCAAAACTATTATTTAATAGTTGTTCAAAGTTTAAAGACAATTTAGTCGATTTAAACCAATCAATGTCAAAAGATTAATAATGGACAAAAAAAAAAGGCAAATATACCAATGATAAAAAAAAAAATACTCTGGAGTAGTTATATTTTGAGAATAAATCTCTCTGACATATTGACAAGTCTGTCTCCAAAATAGTCCTCACTTTTGGTTTATCATGCAAAATTTAACGTCTATAGAAGCCTTATATATAAAAAAATGATTTGTACTCTTAAATCCCCACCTTTGGTTTTTCTTAAAGTCCATGAAAGGAAAAGTGGAAACTCTAAAGATATTTTTTATCTTCTATTACATCAATAGTATACTATGTGATAAGTTGGAATAGTTGCTTCCCCTACAGCGAAAAATGTCTGCATTCTTTATTTTTCCATCTCTGCATAGAGCCTGTTATTGCATGCATAGTAGTTATTATATAGTTTATGAAAATTAGGAATAGTGTGCATTGAAAATTATTTAAGCAGCTTTGGTGTTGTGTGTATAAAATGATAGGGGTTTGGCATTTAAATACTAAGTTGTGCAGTCTTCATACTCAATTATTAATACATAAATTATTATACATATTAAAGACATACTATCTCATTTTACATTACAATGGGTCAGAAACTCAAATAAGAAAGACAAATATAGTCATTTCTAGACGTCATGATGCGGCTTTGAAGGTGGTTGAACGTATGTTTATTTGACACTTTGTCTGGTATATAACTTTATACATGCCTATAATTATACATGTAAATGCATACATACCTATGAGTTACTACCATAAGTTGATTGATGAGAGATGACCCTTCATTATGCTTTGATATGTGTCGATGACTTGTTAAGTATGACGTGTGTTTGTCTTGAATCATTTAATAGTGTCTTATTCCTAAAAGAAATATATAGAAGAAAAGGGTCGTTAATTTAATACTGAATAGGTTGCTATTTTATTATCACATGACATCAAGTCGGAATAAAAAAAAATTGTATAAGAAAAATAACCATTTCACCTAGCTGACAGCGGTCTCCAAATTTATTTTTAACAGGGGGGGGGGGCGAAATTATGTAATTCTGACCTCATGGTCCTTATTTTTTTTCTGACCTCCACATATTTCAATTTTTAAGTAAAAAATGATGAAAAACGACACTTTCCTTTAGTATCTTATAACTTATTCATTATTCATAGTGATAAGTAATAGGATATTTACAATTTTAATTGTATGATAATGACGTCATATTACATAATAGTGAATATTAAAATATAATACCGTGCTTCATAGAAATTCATATAAAGTTATAGTTGTTGTTTTTACTTGAATTATTTAAATTCCCAACTCATTGTAAATAGTGCATTGTTTCGATCCTGGAATTTCTTTCCAAGGAAGAAGTACCATTTATTTGAATTTGTATGAAGCGCAGTATTATAATGTGATATTAATTACTGTTACTTCTTAGTGGGTATGACGTCATTATCTTTACATTGAAATTGTTAATGATATCAGAATAATGTTGTCTATTTGCTAATACTCCCCTTTAGAAAATAGAATTACTCAAAAAATACAAAATAGAACCAAAATCCTTGGGTATGCATATTATTTAAAAAGGTATTTTTAAACAAAATAAAACATGGAACATTTTTCTTTAATATAAGCCAGGACCTTCTTTATTTATATAAGTTATAAGGGTTTAAATGAGAGTGTCGTTTTTCATTCTTTTTTACCCTAAAAATGGAAATATGTCGAGTTCAGAACAAGATATAAAATAAATCAAAGCATTTTTATGTTTATAAAAAACTGTTATACATCAGTTTTATTTATCATAATTCAATGTAGCGATTTTTTTAATGGTTAAATATGACTCTGGAAGATAATCACTATAATTTCAAATTTTTCTGAAACCCGACAATCCAGAGAAAAACTGAGATCAGTTTTTGATTTTGCACTGAAAGATAAATTATATTCTTGGCTTCATTTTATTGGTAGAAATTTGACCGTATAATTGTTCAATTGTGTAATGAATGATGCCCAACACAGTAACAATATGGGGTACAAAAATTCAACAATAATTTAAATGATATGGAAATAAATATTTTCCTTATTTACAGCTCATTGGCTATCACTCCTACTAATAGTTGTTGTTCTTTCATTATTCATGACTTAAATTGTTATCTTATAATAAAATAATTGCTACTATTTCGCTTTGTATGTGCATTTAAGAGTTCGCTAAAAAAGTTAATAAGTAAGAAATAAATTCAAAATTAAATAATTTATTCTTTAAAAGTTAAGTAGTTAAATTAGGAGAACTCTTTCAAACCATAATTTCATGAGATTTATAATCAAGTTGGTTGGATGACAATACGTACCAGCTTCCTTTCATTTATGTCTTTCGGAAAGTTAAACATTTCCAAGAATTAGAAGCCTGGATACTTTGTTATATGTGGCTGATTGATTTTTACAATACACTTCACAATACAAAACCATTATAAAAATATATTACAAATGTTCTCTAATTATGCTAAACAATTAAAGTAAGTTTAATATCCACTAAATAGAGCACCTCTAATCATTTTAGAGGAAAGAAAAGTTCTGGTATCTCTGCTAGTTTCTTCAATGACTGGATAACTGTGATGTCCACTGTCGAAGACTTAGTGCTATATTCCCCTCTCTAAGTTTTGGAGGAGTTTCATTCTTTCCATGTTTGAAAATGTGATGTAAATATGATAGAAAATAAACTGGTCTCATTCTCATTGGGTAAAAACATTGGAAGCATTACTTAGTGACAAAAGATATTTTCATGTAAATCATAAAATTATATGTTCCGAGTAAATCCTAATTTAATATAAAAGATTAAAAATTTCTACTCTTTAGTTAAAATGTAATAAAAACGTTTTTGTTATTGTGGCCTTATTTTTGTTATAGGGGGAGGGTTGAGTTGACTGACTAATAATTGGCCAATAACTCTTATTGTTGAAAAATTATTGGGAGCCCTGGCTCTCCAAGGCCCGGTGATTACGGTCCTGCTATTTATTATAAAGATTTAATGTACATAGATGTTATTAATAATGATGTTACAAATACAAATTAGGATTTCACTCTCTCAATCATTTTTTGGGGTTTTAGACCTACTAAAAATTACTAACTTATTAAGAATTTTATAATATAGGCTTCATTTAATTATATATAAGTTATTACATTAAACGTAAATCACTTATTGAAGAATCATTAAAGTAAAAGTGTATACATTTTTGCTTTGCAAAAGATGCAGTGTATGAATTATCGGTAATAAATTATGCCCAAAAAAATAACTAGAACAACAGTTTTTTACGTTCCTAAGAGAATAGACTCCCGTTTTGACTTAAATCCGAGTTAAAATTCTCTAAACTTGACTTGGACCAGTAAAAAATTAATTATTTTTTAAAATATCTATCATAATCAGAAAAAGTGGAAAAATTTGGCATTAATGTTTCACTCTAAGATTAATAGGGGCTGAACAAAGTAAACTACCTAATATTAAACAATATCAAAATAAAAACGGCAATTTGTCGTTCCAAAAAAATTTTCTAACCAAATCTTTTTAAATCAGAAATTTATTTACAATATTAATATATCGAGACAAATTATATTCCCTAAAATGGAGTTTTATTACAAAATTGAATAAGTATTTCAATACTTTTTGAATAAAAAAATACTGTTAAGGGCATGCACTTACAGAAGATTCTGCAAGATTTTTTGTCGAAAGAAATTTAGCAAGTCCATTATCATTTTTTTTGGATAGCCGTGAAATTGGGTGAGTAACTATGTTGAAAGGTCTATACTTTTATGACTTATTTGTGCTGCAAGTACCTATTTCAAAAGCAATTTAGTAAAGTACCGTTTTAAATGCGTTAGTACTCCTCATAAGTGCCGAAATGTATTTTCAAGTGTGTGGCCAAATAATGTAATGGTGACATCATCAAGGGAATCCGCAGAATTTTTGACAGAAAAGTTATTTTGCACTTTTTATTAATGCCAAATTTGACAAAAAAAAAATTTTAGAAGATACAAAAAAACTTTAGTTTTTATTTTAAAGTTAACCTTTTTCAGAAGAGAGGTAATTTGAACAAATAAAATTTTTTCTCTAAAATGACGTTTAAAATTATTTTTTGTCTTGTGATCATCTACATATGGTTCCAGCACCATTGGAAGCCCAGTATCAATATAGTACCGGTGTATAAATCGAACAACATGACTACCATGTTAACATCGTTTTTCTAATAACTGAGATTTATCTCTTTTTATGAATGGTTTCATTTACTAAAAAATATCAACCTCTTACAAGCACTTTATCTTGGAATGGCATAAGATACTTCCCACTACCTTATCAGCATTATTATTATTTTTGTACATTCTACCGAAAAATGTACTTACATACTAGCTACATAAATAAATTATAATTATTTTTCGCAAAAAGGAGTAGGCTAAAAAAGTTTATTTCTTTTTCTAGCTTTCAGTAATATTATTTATGAGTTCTTTACCCTAGTTAATTTATGTTTTATGACCTTTTTTCAAGTATTTCTGCAAGAAATCCTTTGGAGTTATGTATATCTATAACAACATTTTTTTTTTTTTTTATTTTTTTTTTTGTGTTTCTCAATTTTCTTGTTATGAGATCATTTTATAGGAATTAAGGCATCAACGAAATTAATGTACATCTTTTTTTTCTCAATAATTTGAATTCCTTTGGAGCAAAAAGTAACTAAAGATATTATTATTATTTCTTTTTGCATTTGAACCATAGCTTCGTTTCTCTTTTTTTCGGCGCCATGGAAATTTTAAGAATCACAAAAAACTTTCTTTTTATTGTTGTTATGATTATTTCTTATGCCTCCTTCCTCCCCCCCCTTCCCTGAGTATATTTTGAGTCCCTAAGATATATTAAAACGAGTGTTTGTGCTCGTCTTTTGTAATTTATGTAGTTGCTATTAAACATAAAGAAATAATCCCGAGAATGGAGTTGCATTATACTTATTATATATGTATATAAAAGAGTTGATCACGTATTAGAATAAATCCAATTTGATATTTGGATATGTAGAACTCATTTTCCGGGTAATCAAACATACTATGTATTCTCCCTGTAGCTGTTCCAATCAGTTAACTCTTATGATATGAAACAGCTGACTCTGCTTTTGATGAATTAAAAAGTACATTAATATTTCTTGGCTCGCCCAAAGGCACCTTAAAAGATACCAAAACTGGTGTTGTGTGAGTTCCGATTTCTGTGGTCATATGTACATTGCTTATAAGAATAATAAATAGTTTTCATCTCAGAACTGTCGATAATGCCTCAAAATCAGTTGGTAGTTAGACAATCACGTAAATAACACCCAATTATTGGAATAATATTTATTTATTTGTGTGGGGATTGATAGCTTTAATTCGACATCAACGACTCAACTATCAGGATCCTCATAAGTAGTTAGAGTGGACAAAATATATGATGAATTCTTGACTTATGGCATAATCAAGTATAAAGCTTAGCTCGTTTTTCTATTCTTTCCCTATAGAAAGGATGAGAGTAATAAATGAAGTTGACTAATTATTTCTTTTTTTCCTATCAGTCACTCCTTTTATATTATCCACATATGAAAATACAATTTTGCGTGATTATTCCTGGTTCTATAATTCTTCTATAGTATGAGTTACTGTTTTTTTGGTATACATGTACTAAAGTAATACCGGTAATCAGGATGTGCATTTTAAATCCGGATAATGTATATTACAATTTATTTCCCAAAATTAATTCAGCAATTCACAAATCTTTTGCTCTTACATTTAGGGGGTCATAGTGAAGTCAATCACTCAAAAAGAAAAAAATAATAATGTCACTCTATTTTCGTGAATTTACCTTTTCTGAATAGAAATAACAATTAAATACACTTTAAAATTAGATACGTTTTTGAAGAACTGATATGAGGGATGGAACTGAGCGGGACGTGGGGGAAAACATATTTTGATCATCATGTTAAGGACTGACACAACCCTATCAAAAATAAGCTGTCAACTTTATGCCTGGATTTCAATAAATACATATTTTTCTCTTTTCTTCAGATTAAGTGATACCCCCCTAAACAGTCTTCCATTTACATAATAGGAATATGTACCTATAATCAGTTATATCTTAGAAACTAGGTTTGATAGTATTCATATATTATGCATTTGTTTGTAAATTATAAAATTGTTTTATAAGGTAAACATGTAAGGATGCAAAAAGCCAATCGAATAGAAAATGTTTTTGTAGAATTTCAATCATATATTTTGAAGACTCTTTCAAGTTTGACTGATTTGACGGAGTAATTAATTTTGACTTAATATTGCTTTTATATATAAATGTAAAAATAATTCACAAAAGTGTTGAAAGTATGACTGCAAAATAGTTTTAAAGGATTATTTGATCCTGGTTGAAAATTTATCAATTTTTCTTCATTTATGTAGATATATCAAACTACTGAAGGAGAGAGAGAGGGAGATGTGAAATAAAACAATAGTTGCCAAGTGTAGGGAAACACACTTCCATAATATATGTAATCTATTACTGCCATTTTTCTCTTAAAAATATATTACACAAGCTGGAAATTGTGCCATTAGTATTCATAGAAAAAAGCCTTTAGAGATTCTGCAATAAATAATAGGATAAAAATACAAACTACATATACTAAATCAAAATCAAAATCAATTTTATTTTTACAAAATCCCCTGATTTGTTTTAAATTTTAAAGTATGATTTTTGAGTTTCCCCTCTTTTTTGAGTAATTTGTTTGTACTAAAATATATTTTTAATGGTAAAAAAATAAACATTGTATTGTAATTTTTAGCTAGCATACAAATTTAGTATTTATATTTTATTGAAAACAAAAAAAATTACGTAAAATTCCAAAATCACAAAATAATTCAGAAGTCGTGATTTCGTTATTAGATAAACGTAAATTATTCATAAACGGTTTTTCTTTTTTTATAGATAGAACAAGTATCCCTTGTTGTTAATGGATTAATAAACTTTATTGTACTTTTTCTTTACAAAGAAGACGCAGATACTAATTCAAGACTATGGTGCCCTTAGACTCTCTATATAGAGTTTTTGCAGTTCAGTCTATATATAATTATATATTCGAATTAGAAAGGTTTAATCGTTTTTTTTTCGGCGGCATAGTAGATCGTTATCTCAACCTTATGCATGGTATTTCAAACATATTTCATAAATTGTGCTACTATTTACCATTTTTCATTTTTTTTTAAATTGAACTGGTTTTTTCACAACTTGAAAATATTTAAAACATCAAAGAAGTAAATCGTGTCCTTTTTGAGAACTTCAATTTATGATAGAAGATAAAAAAACTCATTTGCAGACTATGAAGCCATGTATACAAATTACAATATTCAAACTTTGTTAACCGAATACTCAATTAAATCAATGACTGTGAATAGTTTTAATGACTAAAAACTAACACTTTTAATCCTCCAGTACTTTCCGCCAAATCAAGACGTGAAACTTTCTTGGAAGGTTTTCGTCACACCAAAACATGAACTCGCATTACGACCATTTTTATTAAGATTTATCTGTATAAGTGATATTCCATATAAATATTTGTGTATCTTTTAACTGTTTCGAGCATTTTTCTACTCTTTATCTTATCCAATTTTGAAAAAAAATGTTTTTTTATTATTGTAATATCGAGTTATATGAATATATTTTTACAAGCCTTCTGTGGAAAGGGGTTTTTCCCTCCCTACAAAGCCCTGGTATATGAAATGTTTATCTTCAGCATATAATATTTCATTAGATACAACATAAGTAGGGTTTATCTTAGGAATATGGCTTTCGATATCGCCTCCTCAAAGTATTTGTCTTGTCTTGTGTTAATATCAACCCTTGAAAGTACGGGTTTGTTGTCAAGACCGAAGCAAAGAAATTTCTTTGAATGTATTCATTTCTATAAGACACAAATCAATTTTGCTCTAATATTCTCGATCCCTTCAATTCATGGTAACTATTGATAATATTACCTTGACCATAGTCCTCATTAAACCTTTGTAGGTGGAATACTTTTTTTCATCGGTGACTTGTAAAAAGTTTTTTTAAGGAAAAAAAATATTTTTTCACTCATAATTCAATTATGTATTAGTAAAATTTTGAATACATCTAAAATGCAGTTAGAATGCATTTTAAGATGATGGATACTAGAGTATTATTGCTTCCATCAGTTACTTTTCAGTTCTGCATGTCGTTATGTATGATAGAAAATCGATTTACATTTACATATCAAGTCGTAAATAGATCTAACCTACTAATCTACTATAATGTTGTGCAAAAATGATTAATTAACTATACGAAACAAGATTGGAGCTCACAGCACAATCATGTGAATAATATACATTTACCATTCATTCTATGTAGTAGGTAGGTATTTATCTACATATTTTCTCAGAGAATTCCACGATATCATTTGCTTGCTTGAATGATTGTTGAAGAAAAAATACAAAATATAAAAAAAGGCATTTCTTGGGACCACGTAGGAGTGGTACAAATCACTCACCGGAAATCATTACCTTAAAAAAAATTGGATTCTATTAATTGTTCATTTATTTCGGGAATTTTTTACTGCTTATTTCCATATGTACATACTTGTTGCATGAAATACTTAGCTCCGTTCAAGTAGATCATCAAACGGTCCATTAACTGTTAAAAACTAAATATACAACTACGAGACGGAAGATGAGAAAATGAAGGTGGAATGGAGGTTATTGAAATTCGTTGTTGTAAAAGGCATTCAAGTAGAAAATTTGATTATGCTGCTAGATTTGTACCTATATGCATATTATGTAAATGATAATACTTCTAATATATAAAATAATGGAGGATTTGATGTGTATGGGTTCTACTCAAGTTACTAGACTGGGTTTATTCCTAAATTCTAAAACGAATATGCAATTTGATTAAGACTATTCAATTCTTCTCCAAATCAAATAGACAAAGTGTCACTTTTGTTTTAAAAAATCAATAACTCTGGAGTAACTTCTTATACATAACCAGGCCTAAAACTAAAACCATTCCCAAAGTTTTTTTTCACAGAACAAATGTTCAGTCATGACACTATCTATAATTATACTATAAATATAAAAAACGCAGTTTAATAAAAATTAATTAGCCGAATGTGGCGCAAAACTGCCTCATGATATCCCCTGGTATAAGGTATATTTATAAACATATGTACATATATATAAAATAGATAGACTTATTTCAAATAAATTTGTATACCAAATGACAGGACTCTGAGGTAATACAAAGCTCCTTTTTCTTGATCAACATAATTTGTCATTATTTGAACAAATAAATTAGTGGGTGTAAAAAGTATTAAGATTTTTTATTTATTATTTTGCCAAGAAAGGGCATTTTTAAATGTGTGGGGTTAATTTATTCAATAGTTTGAAATAAAGTTTTTCAGCCATGGGTAAAAATACACCTATAGATGCATAGTATACGTTCTTCCTAAAAATAATTAATATTTACATGGAATTGGAAATTGGAGTAATTTTCTTTCTTTGAGATAGAATTTGTAATTTTCAGATTTTTAATGAGTAAAGTATTCGAATTTGAGAATATTTGATTTCATTTTTCGTGTATTTTTACTCTTTTTTAGGTTTGAGCCAACTTTCGCATATCAAAAAATCAATAATCCTCATAAAATATAGTTAATTTAATATTTGCCAAATTTTATAATGCTTTTAATGTCAAATCGCAAGTCATTTAACTACGACTCCAAGTTTATTTTTAAGTACCATTTTAATTAAACTTATGTGAAAATTGCCGAAATCTTAATTAGCGTAATTTAAGAAAGAATATGTGTTGGTAACTCTGAGTGACGACAAGTTTGCTGATAAATATTGCTAAATATAGTATAGTTCTTCTTTATTTGATAATATATAATTTGATTTCAAGATAGGGAGGAACAAAGCTTAAAACCAGTTGGTGATAAGAAAACCATGTGATCAATATTTGTACAAATAGTAGTATATGTATGATATATTTTTTTTTGTCTGCATAATTTTTCAGAAGATACGTTTTTATACGTGGATGATACAAAAATCATCTGTTTTGATTTAAACTCTGTCAGTGATGTCTATACCAAATTTATTAAGGGGAGTGTTACTTGGAAAATGCCTATAAATGTAAATAAATCTGTTCTGCTTCATTTCTCCAAAAAAAGAGTTCATTCACTCAAGTCTTAAGTTGGTAGATGATTAATTAGACTTAGGAATTTACATCTCTCGTGATATGAAATTTAAGAGGCATATACACTACATAATAAGGAAGGGCAATCAAAACTTGGGAATTATTAAAAGAAGCTTCAAAACTCGTTACCCTTAGTTTATGGTAAAAACTTTATGTCCTCCCAATTTTAATGTATGGATCTGACATTTGGAATCCTTCCAGAAACTACTTGATTAAGTCTTTAGACAAGGTGCAAGCCAGGTTTGTGTTATTTTTTCCGTCATTGGGAGATAACGAGATCTATGAATGCAAAATTAAAAGACTAGGGCTTATCATTTAGCCTCATAGACGTGCTATTAAAGATATACGAAAATCTCAAAACGAGAATCTCAACTCTCAATACCATCTGCCAACCAAACCCAAAGATTAACATCTTTGAGCATAGTTTCTTTTACAAATCGACAATTCTTTTGAATACAATACCTTTTTTCTTTCGCCAGGGAAGTGAATCTGACCTCAAACGATTTTTAGTTAATTCTTTTTTTTGTGTGACATATATAAATATATTTTTTACATTTTTGGTTTACTTCATTATAGTTTTTTTTCTTTTTTCGTTGCACTGTCACGTTATTTTAAAAAGTTTTAATAGTTGTATTTTAAATGGTTCACTTTTATTAGGAATAATAATTTTTATTCTTTTTTAAGCATTAAATATAAATCGACATTTATAGGCTTTGTTTATCGCAGCTGGTCAAAATAAATAAATAAAATTTTCGTATTCTTGAAAATTACGTAGCCTCCATGAATTTACTATTTTCACAGAATTTAAATACTGAATTTTTCCTCGGAACACGCAAGACAATGATGTTGTATAATGAAAAGCGACATCTTAGGTGGGAAAAGATATATGTATGACCAGGAATCTAATCAAGCCAACAGTCACGTTTTGTCACTTTTGTTTTAAAACTTTATAGATGAACAATTTATAAGAGCACAAACATCTAAAATTTAAATTCACAAGGATTTCGACTGTATGTATATCTCTAATAATGTTCCACACCACTTCATTTAGAAATGAATATCTACATTATATACATATAATATAATAACCCATCCTTTGCTTCAAGCATGCAAATGAATTGACGACTGACTCATAAAGAGATGCATTAAAATCCAGTATTATACATTGGGAGCAAGGGGCACGAAGAATTTATCAGACAAGACTAGACATCAACAAATATTTTTTTGCATGAGTATCACAAGGCATTTTTTTTTTTTTTTTTTTTTTTTTTTTTTTTTTTTTTTTGCATTTTTCGTATGATTACAAGAAAACTTTAGTTGGGTTACCACAACGATCATGCGTCTACACACAATTTATTCCTAATAACTTTTTTATAATGTTAAAATCCCAACAACACTTCCTTTAAAAATAAGAAGGTTCGTGGGTTTAAAATGTTTCTTGTTTGGGGAAAGAAAATGGCAAGTTAGTAATTTTCACGCATACAAAATATAATTCTTTCATGGTATTTTCACTCTTACTAACAAATACCATTTTAAATAATAAAATATCTTAATTATGTAGATTTTTGAAGATTATAATATGTAATTGTTGATATACGAATAAATTGTGCACGAATGATAGATTTCGTACCCCGCTATTCCCCTTTTTTGATAAAATATGGACGATAAATTTTATTACAAAACAAAGACAAGATAGAATGTGACAAAATGGTACAATATGATACGAAAAAAAAAATGTTTAACAAAATAAACAGGGGTCAATAATGATTTAAAAATAGATTTCATAAACCATGTATGGATATTAATATCATTCTAATTCTTTGATTGGTCTTATAAATAGTATTCAAACACAGATCTCAAATTACTCGATTATATATAACTTCATCAATGCTCCATTGGAGATATTCAAATTCATATGTTGCAAAAAAATTTTTAAATTAAAAATTATGGCATTTATTTAACAGTATAAAAAATAATTAAAAGACATTAAAATGAATTTTATTTACATTAAAAGGTCCTTAAGTAATTTTAAAGAAATATAATTTGGTTTTTTAGACAATGTTTTATTATAAATTTGAAGATATTAATGTAACGATAATAATATGTAGCATAAGCTGATTGCCAATTTTTTTACAACACAGGTGAACAAATTTTACTTTTTTAAAAATATTTTTAATTCCATATTCCAATTTTAATAGTACTTGATACGCTAATTACAAATCTGTAATTAGGTTTTTCTTATCAAATCTGTTTTATATTTTTAATAATTTTTGATTTAATTTTTTGATGTATTTTTGACCTTTTTTTTCAGGTTTGAGCCAACTTATGAAACGCAAAAATATCAATATAATTAAAAGTTCGGTTATTAATTATTTTCCAAACATTATGGTTCTTTTAAACAGATGCATTATTAGATTTCATTATTTGGCTTAGCCCCAGAAATTATCAATACCGTTATATAATAACTTATAAAATATAGATTTATTTTATACATATATATAGGTTAAAAATTTTATTATGTCTTAATTTTTTTTTTTGAGCCCCACCCCTTTAAGTTTGAAAAAGGAGATAACGAAGACATTGCTTTCATATATGCACTTAAGTTTTATATATAATGTTTCAATCTTGAGAAAATGCAGTTTAAAGGTTGTAAAATCTACAATGTTTTAAAGGTTTTAGTTGAGAATAAAAAACGCCTCAGATTTTCAACTGTTCCTACGCTATAGCAGTTAATTTTAAGTGTAAATAATTAAGGTGTTATTTACATAAGAATATTTGTTCCCAAAAGGGTCCTGTTCAGTTGTAATATTAGCTCGTCAAGTACTACTAGAATTTAATATTAAAATTGAAATACTTTTTTTAGTGACTTTTATAATTAATATACTCACTGACCCCCCTCCCTTGTTCAAGCAAATACACTGATCGACCACTAAAGCTGAATTTGTTCTAGGATCTTTATAGTAAAGGGTTCTTCTAGAAAAGAAAATATACAATATAAATATGGACTTCAAGAACAATATCTAGGTCATATGGAATAGTTCTACCACTATCATTCTTACTTATAATTCTTCAGTGCATCTCCATCTCAACAATTAAAGAAACATTAAAAAATATTTTTTTTTGGGGACGTACAAACTATAAAATATCATTTTGGAATAAAAAAACTATGTGAAATAATTGGAAAGAAAAATGAACTGATCATATTTGATGAAGAGAAATTTAAATTTCTCAGAAATTTAAAAAAAAATAAAAACGAATCTATAAATCAAAGTTTGTTTTCTTTGTTCGCAAAAATAAGTACCTCACCTGAGATTATAATTCTTTACATACTATACACATAGTAATTTCCTTTGAACAACTACAATGTTTTATTACCATGAATAAAATAATTTTACATTTGTACATAGAAATAGATAATTTAGCTTTAAATGTCATTAAAGAAAGAGTTCAATTGAAACATCTTTATAATTACAAATTACCAGACTTTAACTCGTTTACACTTTTTTATAAATCCTTTATTTTAATAAAGATTATTATTCTGCCCCTTAGTCGTTAATTTCATTTTGTTCATTCGTAAGGGCGTTACATCTCTTGTATAAAAATATAAAGGGTATTTTGTTGTCAGTTGTCGATGTTTTTGCTTCCCCCTAATAATTATTGTTATGAACTTTCATAAGTTGAATTTAATTTATATCTTTTTAATTTGTAAACGATTCCCAACGCTTATTAAATAATAAATCCATTATTAGGAAGAAATTACTGACTACCAACTAATTTTGGGGTTTCCCCCCTGTTCCTTAATGGAGAAAAGTTTGTTTTATAGAATAAATGTCATGAATTGTAGTTCATATTTTTTTAAATGAAACGACGTCCACGGGATTACTTTTTATGCAAACTAAAAAAAACCTGCTTTCCTCGCAAGATGTCCCTTTTGACATATGACGTGACTTGATGATTTTTCCGAATAACATGTAATTTTTCTTTCCTTTACAGAATTCATCTTTTTAATTCATGGTTATTTATTGAGTAAATATTTTACCTTCAGTTCTCCGAGTAAAAAAGTATTCAATTAGTGATGTATATTTACTATATGAGTAATGATCAACTTATTAATTATATTTATCGTCTGTTAAAGGGCAGGTTCAAAAAGACACCAAGCACGCAAGTGGCACATGAAGGGGAATAAGAGATTCCCAAAGGTGAAAAACTGGAATACCGAATCAAGGATAATGAGTAATAATTGAAAGTCTTGGCACATTAGATTCCCATCTAGAACTGCTTACAAGTCACTGTATTCTATTTTATATTTACAATGTATATAAAGAAACAAATAAAGAAGGAAGGGTTAAAACGACTACTAGTATTTTAAAATATATACAAACTAGGCAAATAAATTTAAATAAAAGTATTGTCTAGGTGTCATTTCGGTACACGCTTTTGCACTGGATTAAAATATGACTTTGGAGAATAATTAAAAAGGAGCTAAATGAACGGCCTTAATGATTTGTCCATTAATTGTTCATTTTTTTCTATTACCCAAAAATGAACGGAAAAGAAAGAACAATACTCCATTTCTATTAAATATCCAACTCTGCTAATTAGATATCATGTTTAAAGAGACAATTTTTAAATATTTATTATAATATTTTTCTGAATCTCCTTGATAAACCGAAGTAAAAATTGTTTATTTTGTCGGGGTAAAATTAAAAAAATAGTATTACAGTTTAAATTTATGCTATTTCTACTTTTTTTGTTTAATTATCTCTGTCTTAATGTATTTATTAATATCATCAAAGTATTAACTTATCTATAATTGCCCTTTCAAATAAATGTTATCTCAAGAATGGAGCAAGTAAAAAAGAACTTGTCCAAAAGACTATTTTAATATTTTACTATGTTTTTGATGTTATAAGATTTATTTACCTACTATTGATTGTTAATATCCTTAAGATACTTATGAATGACTATCTGATAAACTATCATTGCATCCTTGACTTGGATTGTTGAAAGATTAGTAGTAATTATCAATTACTTATTATAGGAGGAACTATGTAATACTAAATACTTGTAATATATAAGATGCAAATACTAAAATTATACAAATTAATTAAGTTGGTGAATGATGAGGCAAACTAAAATAAATACACAACTTTGATTCCTAGAGATAAGATGTAAGAGCATACATGAATTGCAATTGGGTTTAGCCTTGTTTATTCATATTAGTTTGTAAGCAAAGCAAAAGAGAGGGGTGCCGTCTTGTGGCTAAATATAAGAACTTTCTGAATGATAATATTGTTTAATATAAGATATAAGTTACTTACATAGACCCTGCTTTGAAAATTCTTCTCAGCATGTGATATTTATTGTAACCAACTAGTTTAAACAACAAGCTACAGACCGTCACACCACCTTGCGAATAAGATATTTTTTTTAGTTTTGTCATTCCCTATAGGGACATTGAGGGATCAAATAATAAGCAATTATGCATCAGGGCAAGAATATATATACTATTATCGAACTTGCATTCTAATCTGAGTCCAACAAAGACTCACATTTGTAACTCTCCAACAAATTATCAGCGTTAATCTTCGTCATCTACACACAGACACTCGTTGTTACACTTTATACTTAGTAATTATCTCCTCAAGAATGAAAAAAGTAATCATAAGATCTTTCGAAAATAAAATAAAAAAACACTGTTGAGTTTGCCAACAACAAAATTTGCACTTTATATAATGCTTACGATTTGCAAACCGTTCTAATAAGCATCTATGCATATAGTATACGTATATATTTATTACATCAGTACATATAATGAGTACCATTTATTCACTTAGCACTAGGTAATACTACGGACAGTTACAGGCTTCTAATATATATAACATACATGTACAGTTTTCATATGATAATTTGTCATTGTATATACTCGTATGTGTGTACATACAAAGCAAATGTAATTTCTTTGGAAGTACTTAGCCTACCTTTGAACGTGGATAGGTAAATCTAATTTTCTTGTATAACTACATAGTTTTAAATAATTGAAAGAAAATCTACTTACAGAAGAGATGACGATAATATCTCTTGCATGCATGAAATTAGAAGAAAAACAACAACGAAGACGCTACATGAATTTGTGGAAATATAATATGGGTACGCTCAATTTTAAAAGGTGTTCCAAGATGTAAAAGTTGATGATGTTGTAAATAGGAAGTGGCTATAAGTATATTCACATCAGAGAAATGAAAATATATTGCCACTCATAGGTTATTAAGTGTTGTTTACTTGATTTTTGTTTACAAGGACCAGGTTCTCTGCAGCTCTGCGGCTTTGAATGTTGTTTTGTTTTGTTCATGTCCTATTCAACTACAATTTGACTTTTCTCCGTTTCAAAGAATAAATTACTCCTTTAACAAAGTTTGTAGCTGTGCCTAAAACAATTTGATTCAGAGACGTAATTGCCCATGGAAACAGTTGAATTCTACGTAGCTATAGCCTTCAAAGAAGAATAATAAAAAAATCTATTACAAAAAAAAAAAAAAAAAAAAAAAAAAAAATTATATATAATGAAATATGATTTGTATTCCTTAACTTTTTATTCATGTTCAATATTCGATAAATCACGGATACCACCTTCACCAGTTAAAAAATTAAATCTCCCTCCTAAGTCTGGTGTATTGGTTCCCTGAATATATTTACTAAAGTATTTTCATAATAAATTCTTGAAACAGTCAGGTATACGAGTTAACTATTCATTATATATTTTGTCATTTAAAAGGTAGATTTTATTTCAAATGTCTTTAAATGACAAACCTTATTATATATGGATAGTGAAACATAGAATAGACTGGAATTATTAAAAATATAACTAAAATTTAAATTATTTTTTGTTATTGACAATATAAAGTACACATTTGTCTAAGTGGATATAATTTGTACGATAGAAAATTAATAGATATGGCGAATCGAATGATTTTTTTGTGAAACAAACAAACTATTTCGATATACATAGTCGATGTTCGCTCATTTTTTTATGTCAAATGAAATTTTGAAAACGAATTAAAATTAACTCACATTAAAAAAATCTACACGTGACCAATTCCATCGTAAATTATGCATAATCCTCTTTTCATTTTTGCGATGACAATAACACATTTGCAAAAGTTTTGAAAGTCTCCTTTATTTTATATTTAAAAAGAATATTGAAATACTGTAGCTGATTTGGCCATATCTGGGATTTTATCATTAACAATTATAGTTTTTTTATAACAATAAATGATTAAATTTTTGGTGAAACTGAGGTCAGAAGTCTTACATTTTAATGATTGTAAGGGTGAAAAAAATTAACTAAATTTGAAGATCAATAGGAAAATTTGAAATATGGACTGAGTTTACGCTACGCTAGGCCTTAGTAGTTTGAAAGCTTTTGATCTCCCTTTTTATTGGTAACTTTTTTAGTAGGAAAACATATTTGTATTATTGAATAGACTGTGCCCAATTATCCTCTAACTGTTGATAAATACATTGATTGGGGCAAAATATGTCTACTTACAACATTAGTACAAATTTCTTTTTTATTCTATTGTTTACATTGGGAGAAGGGGAATGAATAACCAATCTGGGACAAGAGAATCTTCGTTTATACAAGACATACGTAGAGAAATAGTTTCTGCGGAGGTTAGTAAAGTCAAAAACATAGATAGGCATAAGAATAAAACAAATATGTCAACACAGCACAATGGTTACTGTATAAATATATAAAGTTTATCCAATGCATGGATCAGAACCTTCATAGTTAAAATAAGTTAAGTAAACAAATTACCTAATGGAGAAACATCTTCTTGGAACCAAATAAAAGCCTGGTATTTTAATGTTTTTAATAAAACTTTTTCTATAATAAAATAACATTTTTATTGACGTCATTGGATGATATAGCTATGAAACAAAATTTACAAGTTTAAAAATAGTCTTAAGGAATATATATAACTTTTATTTAAAAACTAAATTATTGCATAGATTCAGACTAGATACCAAATAAAAACGGGGATACTTAACCTTAAAATACCACTAGGTCCATTGGACCTATTATTAAAGTTGATTTTTTATCCTATTTCCACTATAAGTTCCGGCCAACTATGATTTTGTGACATTATTTGTACCTTCAAACATTAAATGAATCACAGGTTTTTCATTTTCACAGTCTAATATTATAATTTACATACATACAAATACAAACATATAGAGCATATAATAGCAATGGGTCTATTAAAAGCTTAAAACCTATCATATGTAAAATAAGTCGAGAAATATAAGTTTCCATACTTACAGAGAATAAAAGATAATTAATTCAAACCTTTGTTCTTATAAGCAACCAAGGTTAATTTTAAGTTGCTTCCCTAATAAGTAATTAGCAACAAATAGGAAATTTAAAAAAAAATATTCTATTACAATGCAATGTTTTTATTCCTTTGGATATTAATCGATTAATGTATATAACAGAAATAATTATGAATGTTATGAATTATACATTTATAAGCAAGAGACATAGTAATAAAATCTCTATTTCGCGATGAAGGCATGAAAATATGCCTACTAATATATTAATACTGAAAATTGGCATAAAAAAAGTATTAGTCTATAGACCAATAGCCTTAGATCCGATTAAATCAAAAAATATTTTATGTAATCATTTTAAGTGAGTGTTATGTCCTGTAAAAAAAAATGTATAAAAACATTCTTTCATTTTGGCAAACATAAAATATTTCACAAAAGATTTGAGATAAACATAATAATTTATAAATGTCTCAAATGAATTTAAATAAAATCAATATGCTGCAATTAAGATGATTTTTTCTAATTTATACCCTCATAAAAATGCCAGATTGTTACTAGAGCATTAAATTATTTCAAAAATCCTTCATCTAACCATGAGTAATGATGGTCGGTGGTAACAGACAGGACTAAGACTGAACATTGTGATACTATTGACTTAATAAAAAAACATCTTTGTAATCATAATTTGCCTGTTATATACCTTTAGAGGGATTAAATACACTATAGGCATTGCATATAAACGTCTATAAAGTATCACAGGTGACAAGGCGTCAATTATTTTTCCAATCGTTATCAAGTGCCTTTCTCCAAGGATGACCAGTGGACGACTTTCAGCACTAGTAAATACAGGTTTGATGGCTGCAGGTGGTATTATAAGTGCAGTAGATTGTCAGATGCATTTACTGTTAATAAAATCGAATTAAAAGGTAATGAAAATCCTTAGTTTGTATTACTTGCCAATGATTCCAATTACTTATATGTTTAATACAGTTTATTTGTCTAGTGACCCAAATAAAATATTTTTTAACCTTATCAATTAAAAACTTTTGAGTTCTCTTTCTTTAGTAATCTCTTCAGCTAGCATTTCCCCCACTGATCACTTTAGAATTGGAAGGACATATATTTTTGTTATTGTTTTTTTTATTATTGTTATTGGGGCTTATATTTTTAATGCATTTAAACATTTACAAACTTATTATAATATAACATAGTATACTGGAAAAATAATTTGTTAAATCATGTAGATATGAAAATAAAAAAGACTATTATAAAATATAGCACAATCAACAATATTTAAAATATGTAATAAAAATAATATTAATTGAATGATGAACTTAAAAAAATCAGATAATAGCATCTTGGCCTCATTATCGCAAAAATATTAATTTACACCTAAATAACTAGCTGAGAACCCCTTTATAAATGTTAATTCTGTTTGGGCCTGTTCCCCTCTCATATGATGCCTTTTCTTAATTACGTAACTTACTGTTACGTAGTCATAACTAGTGATATATATCGTGTGTATTTTTTTAGACGGGCCGTTTTTTTGGAATTGGTAATCTGAAGAAATAATTGTCAATATTATTTAACAAATTTTCAGACTTAATTAAATCATATTCAAAACCTGACTGAACAACATTCGTATGTACTCATAAAAGACAGAGAGTAATCTTGAGGATTTGTAACGGAGTTAGACTCTGAGTAGAATTGAAGCTCGACATCAGAGTAATTCTTGCCAATGACCTTGCTTATTTCCTTCTCCTCATCCTTCCTTGTAATAGCTGATTGAAGCTGATGTAATGAAACGTCATGAAAGATAAAATGCTCTTCTCCAAAGCATTCTTCAAATTCTAAGGGTTACTATGTTGATTTTATTTTTGTTTCTTATTTTTTTAACACAAACAAAATACAGACGAGTTGTATTACTAGTAATAGCCATTGGAGATCATTCATTATCAGATGTAGGAAAGGACAGAAATGTTAGGAAAATATTCATTCTGTATCAAGTCACTTCCTTCTTTGTCTTGTACTCAACGGTTTATGTAAGTTTAAAAAATTGACTGTTAAATGCAGGTTCATCTATGTAATAATTTTTTGTAACGTCTGGTCGGGCATTGCAAAGATACTCTTAATACAGCTTTTTATGTTTTGAAATACGATTATTTCATTCCTTCAATCTGATTGTAGGTTTCCTATACAATAACACTTTCTGGGCACAAATGTAGCCCTTAATGCACTTAATTAAACACTTTTATGTAAGTTGAATGAGTTATTAATAGCGTAGTAAGATAATCCTTCAGGCAGGGATTGTATTAAATAATAGACTTAATTATTTTTTTACTCTTTAGCAAAAAAAAAAAAAAAAAAAAAAAAAAAAAAAATACATATTAAATTTTTAGAGACATCTACTAAATCAATACTTGTATCAAATTTTCACAAAATAAACCCAAATAAATAAAATAATGTATTCATCTTTTGACTTGACTTCAACTCTTACAGCAAAGAAATTTCAATTGTATATATTGGTTAGTACTATAACAACAGCAAAAAAAACAACAACAACAGTATACTATAAAAAAATTAATATATATTAATAGTTGACGAGTTTCAGTCTAATTAAAGGTAATTATGAGTCTATTATATGTATATGCATTAGCCTACCTAAAATAAATATTTCGGTAGATAACCTAAATATTTATTTTAGGTAGAGTCTAGCATTTCTCATTTCCCATATAAAAAATTGTCAAATTAGGCGATCTTGTTAGTAAATAATGCATACGTTGAAATTTAAGTTTTTATTTTTTTGCAAGTATAGTCCCATTGTCATTTTCTCCATTTTGATCATTATTGCTAATTGTTCGCAGGTTAGCTTTATAGGAACCCACTGGTTACGTTTTGTTTTTTTAAATTCCGTAACATAATCAAGCCTAAAAGAAAATAAAAAATCTTGAATAATAATGTATGAAGCTAATTTTGAAAGAGCTGGAGGCTATAAAATTGTATGATACATAACCCAACCAATTAAATGAAATCTACATTTTCAAATAATTAAATCTAGGATTTTCCTAGAAATTTACTGGTGGTGGAAAACTTCAAGAAAACCCAGGATCTCGGAAGAAAAGTCCTATTAGATACATAAGTATGTATATTGTATATACAATCTATGACCTAATTAAGTTGGAATTCACTGCATACATATTATGAATGAAGTCAAAACTTGTTCTTGATATTTTCATCATTTGACATTTGATTTAATTACATAGTTACATCTTTTTTGAAACATTTTTTTATATAATTAAATGAACAACAATCAAATTTGTGTGCTTTGTTAGTTCAAAAATTTAAAACGGTAACAACAAAATAACAATATTTGCGACAACCCAAATTAGAAATTTCTTTTTGATGTAGTAAAAGAATAAAAAGAGGCAACAAGTAAGGGAAATGAAATGCTTAGATCCCAATCTAAACCTTGTCGTGAGAATTTTTTTATTTTTGGTTCAAGTGAAATGATGTTATTTTCTGAAGGAAGAGCTATTGGAGATGCTCTCAATTCAAAAAAATTATACACGTATATGTACTTACATAATACTTATACAATGAAGGGGGGGGGGAGGGGTTAACATAACAAGAAGAATAAGAAAAAAGAAAAAGTACCGTTGGATATGTTCAAATTATATATGAATAACTTAGTTATTCACTCTTCTTTTCCAGAATGAAGAAAAGACGAAAGACGAAAAGGAAAGAAAATCTCACTTAATGGATACCCATAAATAATTTTAGTTTCTTTTGTAATCTCTTATGGAACATAAATTATTCTTTAATCTGCTGCAAGTTGATAGTAGTTTTTTTTTTAGTTTTTCTTGCATTTTTCATGGCTTAAAGTTGTTGTTTTTCAATTGAGTTGATATTTTTTAATAAGAATTGTATTACAGTTTTATTTTTATATAATTTTCACGTTTGCTTAAGAGTAACATTCTTCCCAAAATAACTCCCGTAAAAATTAATGTAATATAATTTTATAACGTAGTCAGAAAGAGCTGAACAAGGCCGATACTGGGTCACTATAACCTATGCAGCAATAGTAATGGATTTGCATTAGTTATTATTCTTATCCTTCTAAAAATAGGATAAAAAATCTGCTTTTCCGTGAGTGGAAAATTGTCAGGGAAAAAATTACATGTATTTTGTTCAAACTTCATAATGATTAGTAGCACAATATTAATTCACTTAATATTATTTATGACAAATAAAAAAATATATTCGTTTGTTCCATCCCCCATGGGAGTACCTTCAAGTTAATGTTATTGTAATATAAGACGAGGAAGGGGTTGGAATAAATAGCTGAGGCCCTCTTAAAATATGTTTGAATAATGGATGAATTTTGGATGAATTGGGTGTAGTTTCTAAGGATCCAGGGGTACTTAGAAGTATCTTACGCTTGGAACTATTTTTGATATTAGCAAGATTCATTGGATGAATTGGTTATTGTTTTCAGCAATCCCACACTACCTGCGGGCAAATCCGAGGGCTGAGGGCATTCAACCACTTTTTAAGAGGCCTAAGTTATTTATCCCCCTCCCTTTCCCTACCAATCCTCTCGACCCATAACTTAGAAGATTGGATTGAATTTTAAAAAATGCAAGAAAATTGTAATTCAATAATATTACTCACACTTGAAGGTACTCCCTTCAGGAATAGGGCAAACAAATATGTTTAGAAAATTTGTTATAATAATAATAAGCGAATTTATTATGTGTTTATTAGTTTGAATAAAATACAGTCCATTTTCCTAACTGGTAATTTTCCTCCATATCAATTTTCTCCAGGGCAATTTTACTAAGGGCAGTTTTTCTAGTACCCTGTTTTTCATAGTGCCCCGAAATAGTTGAGGCCATCCCTTGTGCTGAATAGTTATTTTTGAGAAATTTGTTTGGCATTTTAAGAAGAGTGACTACAAATAGGATTTTTTTCTCCAGCCAATTCAAAGAGTATTATTCAAAATGAAAAGAGGGTCTTGATTTTAATGTTACTCTAGGACCAGATAACTCACAATCTTAGAGCTTGCTGTACTTAAAAAACACAGAGACTAGAGGTTAATTACGTGAAATATTACTACGTACCGACATTTCGGATTTATACTCGAGTTTGCTTTTAAGGAACATCCAAGTATAAAAAGTGTTAAGTTATTGGTAATGGATAGTAACGCTGATACTTTTTTGGGGAGTTATAATTTTCTTGTTGGACTTGGAGTAGAATTGAGGATCCACATTGTATTAATTTATTCCGATATCCTTGATAGATATTTGTGTTTTGTCTTACAGCTAACCTAATAAAACGTTGTGGCAGTATAGCTTATCTCCTAACAAATTTTCTTCAAACTGTCAGGATGGCCACGTTAATTTTCGGTTTCTTTTTGTAACATACTGGTAGGTCATATTTTTTTACAATTATAGTTATGTCATTTCACACCAAAGTAGGATCACGCTCTCTCCTTTGTTACATTCTACAAATGTACACAAAAACAAACTAATATTAAACAAAATGATCTTGTGGTCGAACCTATGTATGTATATTCTTGGTTAAACAAAGGTAAGAAAAAATCTACTTCCAGTGGACTATGTTATAAAACCTATTAAAATGTTTCTATAAATCCAAAGTAGGATTAAGTAAAATTATGAATTGAATTAATAATCGAAATTACCTTTTCGTAGATAATATCGTTGAGATAGATATACAAATATGTATAATAAGAAGGCACAAAGTTTGAAACCTTGATTATAGTTACATGCAAGATTTTACATGAATATTTCTATCTTTGGAACATTTATCCCCCCCAAAGAAATACAAATTATATATTTTTGGTAACTTAGTTAACCATAAGATGATAATATTGAATCTCATAATATTGTCTTTATCTTCGTGACTTTATTTTTTTTCTCCAATTATTTTTACTTTTCTGGTGTTCCATCCATCTGGAGAAAAATTAGTTTGAAAATTTAACAAATTTCACGGAATTTCACGGCTTAACAAACTAATTTTTTTGAAATATCACTAATTTTCTTAGGCATCAAGTTTAATTGTAAACAGCCTGTTTTTTTTTTTTAAACTATATAACAACCATTAGATGAAGTTTTCCAAATATTTTTTTTGCGTCCATTTTGTTTAATAAGTATATAAATTATATGCCTACCATGTGACTTTGTATTGGATTTATTATTAAATCTGTGACCTTAATAAACACACTCTATTAACCTATTTTCGTATGTAGAGCTGATTTTGATATTTCTGATAAAAAATTTATAATTTCATTACATGAAAAAAAAATCATAATAAGAATGTAACTTTTCAACAAAATTTAATCACGGTTAAAGTACATTTTATATATTATGTACAAAGCTTTTTCCTTTTTAACATCATTTCCTACAAATTTATTTGTACAATTAATCATTCAGTTTTATTCCTAATATACATAGAACATTCGTCTTTTCCATAAGATAAATAACTTAGTAAAGTATTTAAAACAAATAAAAATTGTTACATTGAAAAACAGCCTACAAAGACCATCTTTCCTTGCAATAAAATATAAAATTGATGAAAATAGAGTTTTCACTTGTAACACTGAGTATTTTTTTCCGAATTATAACCAAGACTTGTTTTTATGTTTTATAATTGATAATAAATGACATAAGAAACTTGGTTGGGGCGTATTAGATCTCAAATATTATGATAAAGTCACGAATTCCAACGTTTTGATTGTTTTTGTAACCTATTTTTGAAATCTAAACAGAATCTGTTGAAGTCCATGTTTTAAAAGAATGAAGTGAGGTTTTCCTCATAATGTTTTATCGTCCACTATCTTTATATATGATAGATTATTGGACAGTCATATAGCAGGCGCACCGACGTTTCGGTGGCCTGATTGCAAAAGTAACAATAAAAAACGTTTGAGATTTTTTATATGTTTCTTCAATCTAGTAACGTACCAGATTTTTTTCTTATTATCAAAAGCCATTTTAGATGAAGATGCATAAAAAATCTGAGGCATAAAAGTGACCACAGCACAATTTAAGATAATTAGGAAGCCAGGAGTATTTCTGTTGCTGACTTTCAGGCTTCATTTTTTTATTACCGAGTTTTTGATTCAGTTTATGAAATACTGGTGAACAAGGTCGATTTTACCGTGAGATTGGCCAAAGGAAAAAATAGATGGAGGGAAGGGGAGTCCCTTTTTTTTAAATTTGAATTTAATTTCGAATGTTGCTTTATTTTAGTAGGAACTTTCAAATATATTTTTTGAGGATTCTTGTTAGCTTTGAACAGACCCCTCCCTCCTGCTTCAGTAATTGAGACCATGGCGTAAGAGTCTTGAAGCTAAATTTACGGTGCAATGGTAAAAACATATCACAACGTTTTAATGTCGGTCATAAACAATGAGTGACTCCACTTATCCTTAAATGTCATTGACTTAATGCTAGTAAAGAGGTTTCTATCCGCTATCGGAATTTTTTTTTTTTTTTTTGACGTCATGAATGGGTCGTTAAAAGTTTCATAGGGCACATCCAATAGCTCACATTCACAGGAAGAGGTTATGTATAAGTTGTGAGAAAAAACAGACAACGATAGTTCAATCATGAACTTTTTTAAACTGTATAACATCTGTTATTGCTCTCCCTGGACCAATGCGGATACTGTTGTTAAAAAAATATGTATAAAAGTCTTTTTTTGCGAATTGGTGTTCATATTCCCTCTCAAGAATTTGAATCGAACAAGCTCTATTGTTCTATAAAGAATGTCAAGACAACTCTTAATGGTTAATATATTCGTGACTTGATAATATTATTCAGGGGGTTACTAGGATCTTTCTTTTGTGTTAGCTTACATTTAGACAAAACTTTAACAATTAGGAAAAAATGTCTTCTTAAAGCTATTGTTTTAATGATTTTTTTATTTTTTGCAGAGACATAAAAAATTGATAATAATGAATTATTTATATTAAACTTTAAAAAACTACTTGCATTTTTTTAACAAAAACGCTGTCTGTTCGTATATTACAAGGAATTATATCCATAGCTAAAAGTAATCTAATTAAATAAACACCTGGGTAATAATTAATTGAATTTTTAATACAATTCTCTTTTTATGACGCATATATTTTAATCAATGTACATATATATATTATATACATACACAAGAACTAATCAATGATTCTAAGAATCATGAAGGAATTGCCTCAGAGGATACTTTCTCCTTCTGGCGCCCATATAATGTTGGTTCTATGCATTTTGTTGCTTATAAGTACTATTATGACCAGTAATATCATGGATATTTGGAAAATGTCTACAAAAATCAAATAATGCAAGTCAATTAGTCTTCATACGTAGTAGTAGTAGTAATCAAAGAGAAATATAAAACCAAAAAGACTAGGCCGATAACAACAAAAATAATTATCTTACTTTTTTATTTGCCCTCAAGAAATTCTTATTATAGCCTTTTTTTTTTTTTTGCATACCTTTATCAGTAGATATAAATAAATAGGAAGAAGACAGGAAATATTATAATAAACATGAAATGTTATTGCAAATTCTTTTGTCGTCAACACATAAGCAATTTTGAGCAAATCAAGAAAAAAATGGTAAATTTAAATAGATGACCCTTTTATTCTAATTTTGGAGTCAATTATAAACTTAATGTAAAACTTTTCTAGGATGTCTAGATACACCCAAAGTTGATATCTATTTAATATTATGCAGGGTCTTTAAACTAGATGGATTTTGTACGGGTCACATTGTATATATTTGCTTAAAAATTGTTTATTTAGATCACCGATAAAACTAGAAAAAACTTAATATGATGTCTTTGTATGTCTAGAATATTTCCTAGGATTACAAGTATTTCATTTTTGATGAAAAAGTAAAGATATGGAAGTTTAATAGTACATATTTTGAAAAAAAGAATATGACTGAAAAAGCCACTATATTATTTAATGCACGTAACTTCTTAATTGGCTAGATAATTTCTTACATATAGAGACGTAATTGTTTTGATGCCTGCATGAAATCATTTTAAATATCCTTGAGGGAGATTTATTGATTCAAAAAGTGTATTATTTTAACAGTGACAAAGTCTTCAAAGTTTTTTATAATACTAATAATAATATGATTAAACTTTCATTGCTCTTTACTCTTTTTTACTTTCGAACAGTTGGGTATTTTATTAATGATTTCATTAAATTATGGTTAGAGCGTGATTATTATATAGAGCACCTGAGTCCTAAAATGAATTGATCCAAGGTTTTAAGATATATTTTTATTATAAACACAAATATGGCCTGGAATCCTTGTTCAACAATGTTAAACTAATCAAAATTATATTTTTAACCTACTGACAAACTTTAGTATATATCTTTCAAATCGTTTGGTTGATAAGCTAACAAACAGACAGATAGGCAAAAAGTTACATTTTGTTTAAATATAATAATCGTTCTTATACAAATTTACAAAAAACTTGGCCAACTGTTTCAATTTAAAATAGATTTTATGTAGTATACAACAAGTTAAATATATTTTACACGTAATTCGTATTTGAAAAGATGATGACAGCTCTCAAATATAATAATACAGATGGTTAAGATCTGAAATTGAACCTGGAATAAAAAAATTAAAAAGTAAAGGCAGACTCCGTTATCATATGAATAAAAAAATGTGGAAATATGCTGGCCCACCTTATCAATAACACGTCTTAATTTTGCTCAAATGCCTAATTGTTGTAATTTGTTCTTTATTTTTCATTCGATTAACAAACATAGTCATGTATCATAATCTTTCACTTAATTGTAACGGGACGTGAATTAAGCCTTAAACGTCCACTAGGTTAATGTGTGGTTAAAATCTTTTGATTTTTTTAAATTGGAATCCTTATTTATTTCTAAGAACATAAATGTTTTTTATCTTATTTTTAAATCCATAAAAATCGAAGGTTTATTTTTTTTTAAACGAGATTTTTGAGTTTTTTTATTTAGAAATTGAAAATTTTTATTATACAAAGTCACTACCATGCAGTTTTGTTGATGTATATTCAATTAGACGATTTAATTTAATTTTTTTTCGAAATACACTAAGCTTAGAACTTTTTTTTTCCATTTTTTCTCTTAAATAGTCAATGACTATTTAAAATTTGTTTGAAACAAAAATCGTCGAACTACTCCAATCAAGAATTCCAAAAAAACTCATCTATCAAAAATGATACATATGATCTTATAGGTTTAAATGTAATTTCCAGCACCTCTGACTAATAAAAATGAGAGCTAAACAATTAACTATTACAAATGTAATCAAATACTAATTTTCTATAAGCAAAAATAAAAATTCCTTATTTGCATTTCAGTGAGCAGGCATATGGTTCCAATGCCGTATAGATGGAATCAATTAATTACTAAAGGAAACAATTAGAAGGTCAAAATGTACACCTATGAATTGAAGCCGAGAATGCAATTCTCTTTGAGAACATCATCCAAAGTTGATCTTAGTGTTTTCTGACGCATCAAAATTAAGAAATATCTGTGACTATAGTTACTCGGGACTAATAAAACTTATGTAAAAGTATTTTGTGTTATTATAAAAGTGATTTTATTGATTCTGTGTCTTGTTGTGAACTCGAGATAGATCCTTTTTTAGGCTGAAAACTGATGAACATCAAGACTTTTTTTAAAACCTACTAATTTTTAGTTAAAATGTTTATAAAAGGTAATATTATAGAAAAAATGTAATGTTTAAATTTAATTATACTAGGTATATCCTCAACCACAGATTCTCGAATTCGAATATTACGGGGATTATGACTGGATTAAATTTATCCAAAGACTAAGAAGCTAGGCTTCATACAAGAGTAAAGTCAACTCCTTCCTTAGTTGGGAATCTATCTATTCATATTGAAACTATAAAGGGATCCTTTTTCTCGGATTCAGATAAAAAGCTCGGGATGTTAAATATAAAATGACAATATGTAAATTAAAAATAGGTACAACAATAATATGAAGTATTAAACCAAAGAACGAAAACATTTAACAATTTAAAATTTAATTATGCTTTTATTTGAAATTTGTTAAGATCTGAGAACATTTTTCATTCGTTAATACCTGATTAATTGAACTTAAATGTTATCCAATAGTTAGGAACAAAAGCAGATTGAGGGAATCGAAGGAAGATACTTTTAACATGATCTAAGATAATCAAGAGATGCTCTTATTCGGAATTCCGTATTCCATGAGAGACCAAAGGATACAAATTCAGCAAAAAAAAACTACAAGGATTAATAAGAGAGTATATTTGACTCCTTCCTTGGAAGTAGATTCCAGGATCGAAACAATGAAGAGATTTATGCACTATAAGTTGGGAATTTAAATATTTCAAATATATATTTATATATTTTGAATTTTTACGAAGTGTGGTAGTTTATGATATTAATTATTATTATTCATTACAGCGTAGGACGTCATGAAATCGTAAACAATACTAAAATAATGTTGTATATTTTCTAGTACACTCTTGTCAAAAAAAAATCACTCAAAAATAAAAAAATCGAAGATAATCGAAAATTAAAAGAATCCTTGGATAGGCATATTTTTTTAATTAAAATTTGGATTTTTTCAATAACATTAGCATTGATATTCCTTAATGATATGAGTATGACTGATGAAAATGTTATAAGGGTATAAAGAGTAATGTTGTTTTACATTAATTTTTATACAAAAAAAAAAAGCGTATCGAGCTCAGAACAAAATACAAAATCAATAAAAACACTTTTATAATCATAAAAAAACCTATACATCAGTTTTATTCAACGTACTGTTGATTTGTTGATTGTCTTAAAAGCTTAAGAAATTCTGAATTACTATAAATATTATACCTAAAAAATTTTGAAACCTTTTTAGACATTCATTAATTTTACATTAAATAATTTTTGTTGTTCATGGAACAAATCTTAGAATGGAGTGCATTATTAATTTGATAAATATTATTCACTAAGGTCAAAAGCTAATTGGCATATTTCCTTATGACTCTTAAAAAAGTATTTATAAAAATGATAATTTATTTGAAAAAAAAAGAGATACAAGTTTTTAATTTCGAAAAATAACTTAATTGTTTTAAAGATATTATTATTTAGTTATAAAGAAATAATTTATATGTGCATGTTGAAATTTATAAGATGTACAAATTGTAATTTGTTCATCTTATAACGTCGTATGAAATTATTATATATTAATTGGTACTATAATTTGGTTTAGATACATTCAAATTACATATTTACGAATAATATTACCGTTGTCATATGGTTAATCTAATTTATTATTGAATATAAATATATATAGTTATCATTTTCATTTTTTAATTACATTTATCGAATATCTTATACTTATCAAAAGTAATATATTTAAATTATTTGCTGAGGTAGCTTTGACTTTCTTGGGGTCGTTTGAAACTTTTTTATTTCATCTTATTCACCAAGTTTCTTTCAATGTAAATCATTAATTTAGCTTCATTATTCAAAATTGAATTTTTTCTGACTTCTTCTATAATTTTATAGATGTTATTCATGTAAGTTCAATGGTAATTGATCTTTCTGATCGAGGTTTTGTAGAAAAAAATTGAGGGTATTGGATTTAAGTTTTCTTTGTCTGTTGAAATTAAAAAAGATGGAACAAAAGAGGAAAGAAGAAGAATATACACAAAGAAGTACTGTATAACCTCTTAGAAAATTAGTAATCTATTTTTTTACAAATTCTTCATGAGTTTATCAAGTTTGCTTGTTTTTCTATATATTATAAAACAATATTGATATTTTTATTCCATTTCAGAACATTTGTTCAATATGGATATGGTTTACAATTTGCCCACAGTAATATTTTATATTCCTATCTCAAAATTGGAGACGGCGTTAGCGGAAAGTTGAAAATATATAATTACAACATTTTAGTAATAAGCGAAGCAGATTATATATACATTATTAGAAGATTAAGAGAAGAGAGATTTCGACTCTTCCTAGTTATTCGCACAATTAGCACCTTGAAAGATCTTGAAAATAGATGGAAGGTCTCATTATGAGGAAGACGTTGTTCAGTTAGTATTTTATGGAGTATCAAAGGGGACTCAGAGTTGGTCCTATATGGAAGAATGACCCCAGAGGTATATTTGATGGCTTCTCATGGACTTAAAAAAAAATTAAAATACGAATCAAGAAAAGTAAAAAATGACAGTTTCCAAAAATATAAATAAGAGATGAAAAAAGACCAAAAACTATGCGAAAATATAAAAATTAGATTTCAAAATATATGAAATTAACTTATTGAAACAACATGTTACAGCCTTTTTCTAGCCTTACCCAGGTATAATTTATTTTTATAACTAAAAGAATTGTTAAAAAATGGCATGAACAAAGAAAGAACAAGATTGAAATTCATGCATTGGGGAACAGGTCATGTATTGAGCTGTAAAACATACTCTTATACGAAACAACATCATAATTATGAACCTTAACGGTATTAGGTACATAAATTTATATATTTCGTTTTGCTTGAGGAAGTCATAAAATATCATTGTGATGGTTCTTGCCTGATTTATTTTCTGTTCGTTATGTTAAAAGAATGTCGGCAAATTATGTGGAAGAAATTTTTGAGGGAAAACTCATATAATCATTCAAAATGGCAGCCATCCCTTTTGAGTGAGAGGATTTTATATGTCTATTCTATTTTTTAAAAATAAGATTTCATTTAACGACATAAAATAATGTCGTTAGAAGGAACAGAGTTTTTATGGTCTCTTATACTCGTACCATAAAATACACTTTTTTTAACAATATATATATTAAAAAAACTAATTCTTTGAGGGGGTAAGATTGTTCTTGTTTCCAAAACTCTCAGAAATGATGGTTTGTAATGAAAAGTCAAATATTATTTGTTTAATATTATATCACGGATTAATTTGAAATTTTTATCGATTAATATTAGTTATTTACTAGTTATGAGTCCTTTGACTATCAAATTTGTCACAAAATAAATACCAATTAATCATTTTTATCTTAAAAAGGGAAAATATTCTAGATAATACAGTAAGATAGATTTATAATATCTAGAGGTGTATAAAATATGTCCGTGAGAGCGAAAACAACTTTTTGTAGTAGTAATCAGAAAATCATTTTTTATCGCTGTTATCGTTCTTATTTCATTCTTGAGAAGGAAATATTTAACTATTAAGTAGTGTTGAATCTGTCTTCGACTGATTGCCTAATCAGTCTTTTTTTAAATTTATCAGTCCGATCTTTTTTGCCATTCAACGGTCCTAAGAACTGATACATCGGTCTTTCATTCCTACGGTCCTAGCTATCTTTTTACTTTATTCACTCCTTGCTAGGATTGAAGAATATAATAACTAAGATAATAATAAATTATAGCTAGAACGTATAACTATACGTTCTAGTCAAATATCTCCTACAGGTATCATGTCTCATTGAAAGAGGTTATGAATTATGATTCAACTTACTTCAGCCACTCATTGACGTAGTGAGTGGTAATTACGTCATTTTAGCTCTTGTAGTTTTTTCAAAAGACCAATAATGACAAGACTGATAAATTTTATTAGGACTGGACTCATAAGACTTTTTATTTTTTTTAGACCGATCAAACACTACTATTAAGTAAGAGTAGTTCTAACCTATATGTATTTGTTATATAAGGAGTGGGATTTGGGCTTATTTCCTTCCCCTCATTATTGCTTTCAGCTGATTTAATATAGCGTAAGCTGCTCTCCTCAGAAACATTTTTAAAATTGTCGACATTGCGAGGTTTGTTTTCATTTATTTTTATTTTAACATACCTGCAGAACACATTTTATATACCAATGATAATAGACACCACTGAACAAGAAATAATTAGAAGTGCCATGAAACCTCTTATATTCAAATTACATCATTGGTTGAAGTAATATATAAATAAAATTTAATATTATTTTTTGAAAATAGTAAATTTGAATAACTTTAGTCAGAATAGTGATATATATCTCAAATTAATCCCCCATTGGCTCAAATATATGTACATCAGTACTTTGGTTGAAATTATTGTATCATTTTGTAAGAACAGAAGACTGAATTATTAATGTAATTTAAAACACATCAAACACACTTCCAAATATATTTATTACTTGTTAGCCTCAACTGTCAATAGTAAATAGTGAAGACGATCCAATGTGGTCCTCTTTTCTATATATCTTTATATGCAAATCCATAAAACAAATTCAACTATTCTAATATATGAATAAATAGTTCACAGGAACTCTTACTTAATAAAGTGATAATTTATAAACTATAAGTGATTTTATAATTACAGTAGACATATATTTAATTATGAATTTTGTTGTACATATTTCAAAAGTTATCGATTGAGTCAGAAGTCATTTTCTGAATTACTTGTTATCATATTTAAACATCACTTTCCTGAGGATTAGCGATCTTTAGAACAATATTTTATAAATAAATTACAGATTACACTAAATGCCTAAGTTAGGATAAAACTGAGTATAAGAAAGGATTATTTTATAATTCATTGACACTAAAGGATTGATTAAGTTCATTAACAAATGTAACACATATTAATATGGCATAAACTTTAAAAATTATTTTTTTATTTTTGTGCTTAATGGAGTTAAGTTTCAATTTGTATATTGTCTTAATGGTTTAGCATTATAATATATTTGATAATTTACTACGTTTTATACATATTTACAATCACATACTTCTAAATATTAGCCCATGTAGTAAAACCAAGAAATTTGTTTACTTATATTGCATGTCTTCTCTCATGGGTCTCAGGTATAATTTTAAGTGCCTTGCATTAGAATACATCCAAATAATAAAAATTGTTCCATTACAGGATGTTGTAGTGGTTACAAGACATCAAAGTCTAAAAAAGTGACTATAGTGCTTCATTTTCTTAGTGTGTATGTTTTTTTATACAATAAAAAACTAAAAACAAAAATCCCTGGTCTATATTCATCTAAGTTATATCCTCAACAAAAAAATCCAAATGAATATTTCCATCATTTATATTTTAAAACAAATAGCAGAAAATTAAAACTACCTGTAAATTCTTGACGTTGATTGCAATGAAGATCATCGTTTACATCGGTTTATAACAATGACAGCCTACCCAATTTTTCACTTCATTGCAAGGGACTAGTTTCTGAAGTAAATAATAGTATTCACGAAAATATAAAAAAAAGTTTTCCCGAAGATTTAGAAAAATTCTTCTATCAGCATCTTTTTTTTAAAGTCTAGCAAATATTAGTGAATTTTATTAGAAATATATATTACGTTTTTGTCCAATATTATTATCGATATAGAATACATTTGTAAATTTATTACGATTTAATCTTATTTAAAACTAGATACCACCCAATTAAATATAAACATAACACGCATTCTCATCTTTGTAGTTTTGACCTTCATTGCACTGACAAAATGGAATTTGAGTTATTAAATTATATTTAATATCACATATCATCCTGTCCATTCCTCATTTAAATTGTTTCATCTTTCTTTTTGGTTACATCTGTACAAATGTACAACCTGATTTTGCTAGTTAGAAATTCTACAAAATCCAAACTTGTACATAACTTAAAAAAGTCGTGCTGAATAAGGTTTTAAACTTAAAAAAAACTTTATCTCTTCCTCAGCCATCTCCTAACAGAAGAACAAATCATTTCTATTTATTATTGTAGATACTCCTACAATGACAAAAAAATAATAATAAACAAACAAATTGTCGGCAAACACTTGGGTCATTGGTCTCTTTTTTAATACATTCATATTATAGTATAAAAATCATAAGATGGCTGTTTGTTTGTTCCCTAAGGTACTCAATTAACAAACAAACAATGGTTCTTTCATATTTGTCAGTGAGAATAATATAAAGTTATATATAAGATTGAATAACCCTACAAATGATCATTATTGAATCTTTAAACCTCTACTTCAAAAAGAATAAAAAAAGTAAGTATGGAATCAGGTAGTTCTTAGACATATAAATACATGAATAAACTAACAAAATATTCATACTGTACAATGGTATAGAGTAATTGAGTCTAGTAAACAAACAACCTAGTAAACAATTTTTATTGTCGCGAGATGGTGCAGAGATTTCGATTCTTGGTAAACAAACTAATAAGTAAATAACTCACTTGGCCTATTACGTTGTTCACCTTAACAACTGGTCTATACTTTTATTCAATATTAGGAAAATGTTCACAGCTTAACAAGATTTGATTTAACTTCAGCAGATAAAAACCAGAGATTTATAAAATCCCTCCTAAAAAGGCTTTTTTGTAGTCGACAATCTAAACAGGTATTTTTTATTTTACAATTATATTATGATTTTTATATCATTCTTGAATACAGAACACCTAAGGTAAAGTGATTTTCATGAGCACGCTAGTATGTAGTTACTCTATATAGAATCGTGTACTAAAATTGGAATGAAATTTAAGTTCATCTAGATACGGCATGAGTGCATCACGGCGAAGTTTTTTCTGTGTAATCAAAAGGTTGTATGATTAATAAAAAAATTGCGTTCATTTTGGGGCATTTAGGTGTAGTGTAGTGGTTTGCTAATTTAATCCCTTTAGTTCCTTGAGTGTTACCTGGATGAGCTTAACCTACACGCTCTTGTTACTAAACATAATCTAAAGCTAAACTCATTATTTCATATATTATATAATGTGCTTCTTTTATTTTTTTAACCCATTGATGCATAGAACTAACGAGTGGTCCTACGTAAAGGAAAATGTTACTATTTGTTTATCTTATAATAATCATCAACTCTGTCAAATTTCATTAAAAATATTGATTAACGTTGTGAATATGAAGTGTCCAATTGTCTGGACACCATAAAATCACCTGAACCCAATTTATAACTATATTATTAAATATATTCTGATATTTTTATTATTTACTATAAACATAAAATCTATTAAACCTCAGCCACAGGCGAAGTTTGCAGTAAGGGGGTTGGCTAGCCAGATCTGCTTAATCTCAAGATATGTTATATATACATATCTCCTATACCTAAAATGCAAATAAAAACGATCCCATCCCCTTCCCCGTCTAGTGTAAATTTTAAACTCTGCCTATGACCTTATCGTATCCCTTGAAATTGTCGGTCTGCCAGTTTTACTCTTCCAATATAATCTTTCATTTGTGTATTTGGCAAATTATGATAAAAATTAAACACCAATCTCAACTAGTTTATTATTTCCGGGGAAATTTAATGTTATATTATATTGATTGGCATAGATGATTGTTTGATCTACAACATTTTTAATGCAATTATTATTAATAAGGAGTATGTTTATATCGTATTTGGAATTAGTAGAAGATATTTCATTGACAATAGAATGAAGAAGTGGAGATTTTGATATTATTTCATAGGTATACGTGCTACTGTGAATTGGATTTTCTTATTTTATTTTGCTTATGTACATGTATATATTTATCATGATTTTTTTTTCTTCCTCAGTACAATCCATACAATTTTGATAAACATAATTACACTCATTAAAGGTATATTATACTCATCAAAGATATGGATAAATTTGTTATCAGAATCTAATTTATATATAAATCAATGTTATCTAGGATAGTAAAAACCTCACAGAGTTTTAAGATATAAGAAAAAAAAACTGCCAAAAAGGTGTTATGGTTGCATAGGGTTAAGTAAAATTGGCAGTAAAAATAAAATTGAAGCAGATTAATAAATTGAGTTGGAAAATACATTTTATGTATATTTAAATGAGTTTGATTAATTATATTGTCAAAAACAGATCAATTTACGACCAATATCATGCCATGATACGATGCTAAAATATATTATACTTTTTATCGCGTAAAGTATGGAAATGTATGTAAATTACTGATGAATGAAAATAGTATAAGGTATTCACTGATTTAAAAAAGTGGAAGCTACACCAAGTATTTATTTGGTAATTATCATTTTTCTAGCATTTAAAAAAATGGACGCTATTTGTTAATGGGCATGAGCTTTAGCTACACACGCTCGTTGTTAAAAATGAGTCCTCAACTGATATTTTATACCTTAAAGTTGTATAAAAACCTTTAAAAAATCATTAATCTTAACTTTTACTTCGAAGAGAGTAAAAAAGTGAGCATAAAATAAGCGGGTTCTTGGCCAATAATACATGCACACAACTCACATAGCCTATTACATCATCCATCTCATCAGCTAGACCATCTTTTATTTAATAGTAGGGATATGTTCAGAGTTCAAAAATATTTAATTCAATTTTACTTTTTTAAGCGAATCCAGAGTACAACTTAATTTAGATTTTATATTGGTTGGGCTGAGGTATTTCAAATAAAATAATTGTATTGCCTAAGGATGACCAATTTTCTTCAATTCTACAAATTTACTGACTATTGGTGGCTGCTAAACAAATACCATACAACGTTGTGCATTCAAACTTGAAACATATTGTGTATAGATTTTGATTTCTTCTAATTAAGGTCAGGCTAGTTACTTTGCAGACAGCCCTCGTAAATACTTTTATTTTTAATATGAAATGTGTTAAATTTGACTAACAAGAATATGTTATGACTTGATGCTCTATGCAAAACAACTACAAGATTTTTTAATATGACTACATCATTTTTCAGCCTAAAAATGGAAATATATCCAGTTTAGAACATGATGCAATTAATAACAACACTTTTTAAGAGTAAAAAAACACTTTTACATAAGTTGTATTAATCCTACTTTTAATTTGGCGATTATTTCAAGGATAAAATATGAGTTGGAATGATTATAGTCCCAAATAGTTCAGAATTCAGCATTCATAAATAAATTTTATTATTGTCTTCAATTTATTTGTACAAAATCCCCTCTCCCACACTAATTGTTCCCCTGTGTTATATAAAGTAGTTATTAATCCAATTTGAATTCTGAGGGTAGAATTAAGTTTGTTTTTTTTGTATCGAAGTACAACTATAGTTTAACTTATTTTTTGATATCATGAATCACATAGGTACAATGTGGAGGTAAACTACCATCTAATACCTAACACATGGATTGAAAAGCAAATTTTTCCTCCCCAAGCGCGTCGTCCATTGACAGGAACAGTTGGTAGTCATACGGGCGAATGTATAATAACTTATCAACTGAGCTCCGGGAGCTTCTGGCGCGTCATCAAAGGTGTGTATGGCCTGGTATTGTCTTGATGAAGTCTTGGTGTCTCCTATTCACCAATGATGAGCAGTTCTGTTTGATCATAAACTTTAAGCAGTCGAGTTGTTCACAGTAGAGGGCAGGATTGTGCGAGAAAAAAAACACTCGAACCACTGTTGTGCAACACGAACACGTATAACGGGTGGTACATTGAAATCTGAACACTTGCCAATTCAATAATTAATGACGATTGAAATAAACTCATACTTCGATGTATTAAAGCAAAGAAAAATTGTTACAAAACAAAACAAGTCTGAGCTCTCTAGTTTGCGTATAAGTACAGAAAATAACATTTGAACATGATCGACGAATTTCCATTCGTGCACTCCAACCAGTTGGGTGTCTCAAAGACCATCGTTTACGCCGTCAGCAAGTACATAACGTTGGAAAGGAAGGAGGGCTCTGTCAAAAAATCAAAACTAGGTCTAGAGGAGTTAAAGAAAATAACCCAGGCCTATTTCCTCAAGCCCGTGGTAACTCTGGGGTTTTACACCAGATTGTCCCGAGAGCTATCAAAAAGGTGGGTGGAAAGAGCCTTGTGAGGGTGGAGAGCCCACTTTTGACACCAGTAATGAAGAAACGGCTCTCCTCAGTTTCAAGACTCTTTTGAACAAGTCTTTTGAGTTCTTTTGAAATTTTGTGCCCCCATACTGCCCTGATGCCAACCCGCCTCGACTACACCTGTTGGGTGCATGTCGAGGTAAAGGCCTGCAGCGTCCGTCATCCAAATACTGAGACCCTTAAACCCATAGTCAGCCAGCACTGGGACACCATGATAGAAGACTACATCCGCAGTGGGTTTCAGGTCTACTGCCAGGCCCTTGAAGCCATCCCTGCCGCTAAGGGTGGCTACATTAATGATTAAGGGAGCTCAGACTCGTATCTATTTTTAGTATTAATTATGATGAAATTCCATTATTAAATAGTAAATTATATCTTATTGAATTTCAAATTCAAAGTTTTCAGGTTTTAATATGCAACTCAGTACATATAGCAAATTTTCTTTATCTCTTTCTATACGTGTTTCCCTTTCAGGAAGAAAAATGTAAAATATGGCAAATTTCTTCCTTTGATAATTATATACTCGACGCACGATAGTTCACGACTGAATAGGCCAAGTACAATACTATTCAATAAACGTTTGTAGTATACACTCACAATTTTTTTATTATACGATGTGATCCGATATGAACAAGAAATACTTTGTAAAAAAAAAGGGGGCGGGAAATATAAAATTACTTTTTTCCAACCTATTTTACCAAATTTAATAAATTAATTAAATATATTTTTAAATCTTAGGATTCAAATAGAGATTTACCCTATCATAGAAAACATTACATACGGTCGGACATATTTTGTGAGATTTTATTTTAAGTATATCACAAAGACTCTCGAATCGAATAAAAGATATTAACTTCATTGAAAATCACGCGAATTTGTGCATGAAAGCTCGATACTTCACTCAAACTTGTAGAAAATGACTTGTAAGTACGTCTGTCCATTTTTAAGGAAAACATTTAGTAATTCGTTTGTTGTCTCAGTTTATGAGAAAACTATTTTGAAATCGATTAAGAAATATATGCCCCCAAAAGAAATAGACATAATATAAACTCAAGGCAAGGATATAAATTTAATTTTTCGAGCTCAAGTACATATTTTGTACTTTGATTGTCCGTTTTCAAAAGTAGACCTTGAAATTATGTTTCAATCCACCACGATTCAAACACCGCCATTTTCTTACAAATCATGAACCATTTACTTAATGATAAAACATTGATCTAATTAGGCTAATGAGACAATATCTATTTATTTAGTATACCCGACATTCATATTTAAGTATATTTTTTCTAAAGAATTGAATCCTTGGGTTAAGTACACAAAAAACTAAAAGGAATTCGTTATTACAAGAATAAATAAAAAAACAACCGTGATTTGTACTTAATATTAATTTTCTTCATTTGAATATATATCCAATAAAACAAGGTCACTTACATACGCATCCATATGGATTATTGGTTAATTTTGATTGTGTGTTTTTCTCTCCAAGCACAAAGGAAATTACTAACGAAAACACTCTTAAACCAAGTGTTTTTCCGATTAATTAATTTGATTAATAAATAATTATCAATTTTAAATCTTAGATTTAATCACTTATTGATATTGGAGGTTGTATTTGTTCACATAGGAATACATATTTTTGTACAAAAAAGATATTTGGTGTCAAGACAGTGCTCATACAATGAATACTTTACTTTGTTTTATGAGAGTTAATTTAGTACCACCATTAGATTTATTATATTATCAATGTGCTTAGTAACAATAAGCTGAATAATTCTTGCATCAGTCTCAGTTCTATGGATTTTTTGTCAAAAAATTCGGTGAATGACATTATACTATTGTGATATTTTGCAAAAATAATTTTGTGAATAGTAAATTACACTATAAGGATATTTAGCAAAAACAACATCGGTTAATGGAATTATACTAGATACAAGTCAAGTCGCAAGTTTTTAGTTTATAAACTGAAGTCTAATTAAGTCTAAATGCTATTTTTTTCATAATAAGGATGATTCCATATGACACATAGTAATTTCTATATTTATTCTGTTATTGGCTCCTTAGTCCATTATTCCTATATTTCCATTCTGCAATAATGCCTGTGAATAAACTTTAAAAAGTACATATATTATGTTTATTCAGGATTTTATTTAAAAAATGATTTTATGTAAATTGAATAAATGGTTTATTGAGTACTAAATTATAAAATAAAGAAGGTAATTATTTTCTAAGTCCGTACTAGAATAAGTAAGATTGGAAAATATAATTAATGAGATAAAGATGAGTTATTATGAAATGGTGTTTGACTGTCTAATTGAAAATAATGATCTATATATCCTAATCAAAAGTAAACATATTGATTAATTTATTATTTTCTCAGCAAAATGGCATTTGCTCAGTACACGCTCAGTGACCTTTGTAATCTTAGAACAGATGGATTGTTGGCCTGTTTAGAGGAGTGAAAAATACGTGTTAGTAAAAATAAGTTTGCTTCTAATTATATACATGATCTAAATTAAGATAGAATAGTCAGAGTTAAAATTACTCGGAAATCTATATAAAACACGAATATAGACTATATAGCTTCATGGCAGATGCTACAAATTGTGTAGTAAACTTGTTGAGTATTTACCTTAGATATTATAATGAATAAATTTATTCAGGCTCTTCGCCAACCCAATGGGTAAAAGGAATAAAAGACAGGTGACTCAGGATATATTGCCTCGATTCTTCTTAATCATTTCTTTCCATATAGGAACCCCCATCTCAGCATGTACATTCGATTGTAGATGATAGGAGGAAGAGAGTGTTTGTTACCCCCCTCCAGTAATTTCCTACATAAAGGATCACATGCCCGTTTTCAGAATAAAAAATATTTGGGAACTAAATACGCAATAACCATTTGAAAATTTGATTTAGAGTAGAATTTGTGGATGTATACTTGACATGTATATGATCAATGAATATGAGCAGATCACGGCTGTTAACCTTTGAATAATTTATATGTACTCTTTCCCACTCAGTACAGGGAATACAAGAATCAAAATGGAATGGAAAAGACGGTGCACTTTCTTGACAAGCCTTGCATGATGATACGACATTTTAAAAATTCCTGTCGATGCTAGGGTACTACTTAGAACATTGAAGTTCAAATAGAAACTTGAGGACAAAGGGAAAATAACCCAGATTCCCCAAAACAAAATGCCACCACGAATCAATCGATAAATCATTTTTCTTCCTTACTTACGCTCTTTCTTCTACCTTTGACAAATCTCTAAACCTCTCGGCAAAAATGACTTTACGAATTCAATCATCCTCCTTAAAAGCTTCAATAAGTTCCTCCTCATTGGATCTAGATGAATTGAAAGAACAGCTCATCACGTGGTCGGTTGGGCTATCTTCTTCAACAGAATCATCAATGGGGGAACAAGAGAGTGAGTCTGCTCGAGAATTCTCAGAGCCTTTGATGTAGCCGATCTTATCAAACATGGAGATTCTCATTGCAATCCTTGTGATTCGAGAATATACGACTTTGGGTAATTGTTTGGGAGGATTGAAAATATATTCAAGAGGATGATGATTAGTTCTTATAAGGAATGACCTACCCATGAAGTAACTCTTAAACTTTTTTAAGTTGTATATCATTCGGCTCGCCTCCTTAGTGAGTAGTTTTCCTCAGATGAATTCAATTTCCTCGAGGCAAATGTCACGGGACGCTTGATTCCACCATCCATTTGAGAGAGAACGGTTCTTAAGCCAAATGGAGAGGTGCCAGTTGTGATGACTAGAGAGAGCATTTGATCATAATGCATGAGGCATGGGGACTCCACTATCTTCTTCCTAATTCCAGAGAAGCTTTCTTCTGCTTCATTCAACCAGGAAAACTCTACCAAACTCTTCGTGAGCTCATGAAGAGCAGCGGCGATCGTACAAAGATCTTGAATGGGCTGCATATAATATTGCACGAGACCCAAGAACGACTTGACCTCGGTAGACAATGTTTAAACTAATATATGAAAGAATTGACAAGACACGACAAAACCGAAAGTGAAGCCATGTTAGAGTCATGGATGTCATATTGATATAGTTTTGAGCAAAATGGGCAAATTTATAAAAAAAACCTTAAGGAAGTTGGATGAAATGTCTATACAAATAAAAAAAAATTACTCCTCATTGAAAAAAGGCTTTTTATTCATACTTAGTTGGGATCTTTATACTTTCAAGAAGATTTTCAAACTCTAACATGAGGACATTATGCTAAAAGGGAATTGATCAACTCCGTCCTCCTTCATTTGACACTAATATGTAAATTATGTTTTGTGTTAAATAATAAAAATAATCATATTTAAATAATCTTAGTAAGAATTAGATGTTTTTTCAATTGACATATTTCTTTTTAAAATAGATAAAGAGTCACTATTGGTAAATAATTAATAATTTTATTTAAAAAAAAGGGTACATAATGGCAGATTATTACTATTTTATAAGCTATTTATATCATTAATTTGTATTAAGAAGGAAATCAAAGAACATATTTGCACATACTCTATGAATAATAATATGTTATAAAACATATTTTATCGTCCCCATTTTAAGAAACACATAAATTATTTCCCTACCTTATCATAAACACATACATATAAATATGTATGTACAATTTACCTATACTCATATAGACTGAATATTTTTTTGAACGAAGAACAAACTTTCCAATCAGTTAAATGCAACACCAAGGAAAATGAGATGAATAAAGAAAAAAAAAAGAAGCCATTTACAGTTAAATCTATTGCAGAATTATATATTTTTCATATACCTACATATAGATATATGAATGGATATATGTATACCTACATATTTAACTATAAGACAATGAGAGTTTAATCGTAAAATACGTGACATTTATACTCAAAGCATTAAAAATGAGAACAAAAAATTAAAACGACGGAGTGTTGCCTAAATAAAAAATGGAATTAGAAATTTATTTCACTAAAAGTTACATTTGATAGAAAAAGGTATTGTTTGCCGTATTTAAAATTTTTGAGTTCTAATTTATGCTTGGAATTATACCTTGTGATTAGTGTAGTTCAATGACTCTAATAAGTTGACATAGATCTGAGGGGTCGGGCTCATATTGCACTTGCGCCCTAGTTAAATGTGATTTTAAACTCAAGTTCAAATAGCCCTTGAAAAACGGGACAAGGGCGTAGTAGTTTGTTTACATACATGAAAATAAGAGGACCACATAGCGTGTATTTACTACGAAAACTTAGTACATCTGCCTCATCTTGCAATTATGGATATTTTTAAAGAGTTCATTCCTTATTTATTTTGTTATTCTTAGAAAGGGAAAATTATAATGTAATTGCGTTTATCTAGCTCTTAACTTAATGTGGCATTTCTTCCTTATAAAAAGAAACTGGGAACAGGAGCAGTGAGTGGAAAAAGAGTATAATGTCTATCTATTATTATTTATATGCATTAATATTCTAATTTTATAAGAATAAAATCCTTTGATTCTATATTACACTAAAACCATTTTGGGCCCGCACTTAATTTTTTGTAAATAGACATAAGGTTAAGTTACTCCATGATTACTTTTGAAGTGTGTATCTTTTTATTTTTACATGTTGGATGAAAGAAATGAAATTTATTTATACCAAAAGGCAAAGACATAAAAAATGATTCAAATTATCCTCAGTAAAGCCTACGAGGATGGTCTGAAAAGCTTCTTACTTAACAAAGATGCAATACATTTTTATTTTTCAGCATAGTCTCCATGTAACTCAAAAGATTTCTACCAACGATTTCACCATCTCCTTAACGTATCCAAATAGTACTGTGCTTTTTTATCGGCAAAATAATAGTTCACGAAGTTGATTGCCTCTCCAATTGACGAAAATCTTTGTAATCCACTGTTTGGACTATATTTTTGCTTCAGGTGTATAATGGTGTATCCAAGTTTCATTTGTACATAGTATTTAATATTAATCTAAACTCGGATTTATTGGGCTTAAACTGCATCAACAGAACGATACCCAATTTTGTCCATTTTCACAAAAAAAAACTAACTAACATCAGCTCACTCAAACGACTGTTACATAACAACTGCGCATCCAAAGTGACCGAAACTTCGATGCGTAACTTTCAACGCTGAACAGATGCTAGATAAATGGGACTAGCTTTTAATTACGAGTGCTGCCATCTTCAAGTTGAGGTAGGAAACTTTTTAGACCCCCTCGTAAAGTTTTGTCTTTCAAAATCCAAGTCAAGTCTTTAAAATACGAACTCGAGAACGATTACCTTCTTTTATAGGTGTGTCGTTCGCAAAGAATTTGTTTTATACAACGAATCTTTATAGTGAACGTACTTAACCGACTCAGCTGCATGAGTGATTCGTTCGTTTATACTGTAAGTTTACCATATATAAAATATATCAATCAACCTCAATCGAGTATTTCTATTCAATTTGACTTTTTGTTAAGTTATTATGAAATATGAATATATTCAATTATCGTATGGTAGCTCATTTACTTGATACTTTGAGAGCACTCTAATTGTCGCACACGAACGACTGCAAAGTCACCAACTTAACTGTCTAACAAAAGAATAACTGAATTATCAAAGGAATGAATCATCAAAATAACTGATTCACTAAAAGAACATCTTGTCATATACAAAAATACCCCCGGCCCACAGGTTGTGTAAGTGAAGTGCTGAGCCCCAAGGTAGCTTAAACTCAAAGGCTTTCGCGTTTCTAAGCATCAAGGACCTCTTCTAATTTGCTACAATACAACCCATCCCACTGGTTGTGTAGGTGAAGAGCTTGGCCCCAAGGCTGGTTAAATTTCGTCACCGCCGTTTCCTTGAGCATCAAGTACCTCTTGTAATATCTAAAAATATAACCCGGCCCACGGGCTGTGCAGGTGAAGTACTGAGGTCTAAGGTAGTTTAAACTCTACCCCTGTCACGCTTTTAAGCATCAAGGACCTCTACTTATATGCTATAATACACCCCGGCCCACGGGTTGTGCAAGTAAAGTGCTGACCCTCTTGGTAGTTTAAACTCCATGACCGTCGCGGTTCTAGGAATCAAGGACCTCTTCCAATTTGCTATAATACACCCCAGCCCACGGGTTGTCCAAGTGAAGTGCTGGCTATTAAAGCAGGTAAAAATTCACCAGCCACCGCTTCCATGAGCATCAAGGATCTCTTGTAATATCCAAAAATACACCCCGGCCTATGGGTTGTGCAGGTGATCTTAACTAATAATCATTTATTAACTTAAATGAACGCTTTTAATAGTAATGTTATATCATTATTCGTGCGATATGGAAGTTTTAGGAAATAAGGAATGTTGAGCTGACATGTTAACTCTTGCATCAAGTTATCTTGTGAACCGGAGTGTATTATGGGATATTACAAGGGATCCTTGATGCTCAAAGAAGTGGATGTGCATGAATTCAACCTGCTGTGGGACTTTTTTTTTATCATTCAATAGTTTGCTTGCCCCAATATTACTACGCAACGATTTTACCTCAACCCTTATAACACAATAATTTTTACCGGGCACTCTTTTTGGGCGCGCCTCGACGCCCTTCCGTTTCTATTAAGCAGTATCACTAAGCCCTATGGTCCGAGATATGCATAGATTTTGGAAGGTAACATTATCCTATTGAGGAGGTAGTTTTGGAACACCCTTAGAGGTAAAAGAGGCGAATTACCCGAGCCCACGAATAAAAGAGCCCAATTTCAAGATATTATTATTATATATATATATTAGAAAAAATCAATGGAATAACATTAGGAACATGGATTTAAAACCATCCAAGCTTTTTTCATACATTCAAATACATGTTCAGTGACGACGTTCAATTTTGAATTAGTTAAAGCTAAACTTTAGAATATCATAATACCTTTTCAGATCCTATTTAGAAGTTCATACTTTTGTAGCAGAATCTTTATTATCAAGAACATGCGATGGCGGATAAATTTAACTTGACTCGGGCGCAGTAGTTTGTCCGGACATTCCGAGGGTGAGGGTACATTAAGGAATATTGAAGGGGTTTTCGGTGCTTAGATATGGAGTGGATGTGCAGTTTAAACTCCCTTGAAGCTCGGTACTTTACCTGTACAACCTGAGAGCTTAGTTGTATTTTGGGATATTAGAACGTTCCTTGGTGCTGAAGTAAGGGGTGGCAGATAAATTTAATTTGTCTTGAGTCCAGCAATTCACCTTCACAAAACGTGGACTGGGTTGTACTATAGAATATTAGAAGGGTTACGTGGTGCTTAGAAACATGGTGGCGGTAGAATTTAAACTGTATTTTGGTCCATTACTTCACCTGTACAACCAGAGGGCCGGGGTGTATTTTGCGATATTAAGAGGATTCCTTGATGTTCAGGGAAGCGGCGGTGGAGAAATTTAACTTGACTTGGGCACCGTAGTTCACCTACACAACCCGTGAGCTGGGGTGTATCATAGCATATTAGAAGGGTGCCTAGGTGTCTAGAAACGCGGCAGCAGAAGAGTTTAAACTGTATTTTCTCCTAGTAATTCACCATTACAACCTGAGCGCTGAAGTGTATTTTGGGAGGTTTCTTTTATGCTCATGAAAGCGGCTGCGATACTGCAAGTTCGAAGTCTGGCGCAGAAATAGCAATTACTTCCTCATGGTGTGAAAGAAGAGTGCCTAAATATGTCTATACTCATACTCAAACTACCTAAAAGAGCATAGTTATTAAAATTTTACGTTCTTTATTGTTTGTTTTATATTTAGCAATAGAGTTCTTAGTTGATTTTAATTTCTAAAGTCCCAGGCAACGCCAGGCAAATCTATTCAAGAGATTCAGTTCACTAAAAACAGTCACAATTCCCAGCACTACCCACTTCCGATTCCTACTATTAAACAGTCAATAGTCCAAAAAAAAATAATGACGTAATTATTAGCCTACTATATGACTTGCTGCATTTTTCTTTTTTTGTTTGAAGGAAAGTGTTTCTCGTTCTATAAATAAAACAAAAGAATATAAAAATTTTGAATCGTCAAATATTTAATTGGAAATGATACATGTGTTCTGTTAAAACTATATTAATAGAGACAAAGTTTGTTTTTATCTGGGAGCGTGAGTACATATGTATTACTTACATACATGTTTGATAGTATTTTAAGACTGCTTAGATACTTGATCTAAGAAATAGCAATGCAATCGATCATGCACCTCAGATTAAAACAGAAAAAGAAAGTTCATCAAAAAAATATAAAATAATGAAAGTAACTTTAGTTGAGGTTCAGCAACGATTGTATGTTGATATATCTTAGCCATGAAGTGCAGTAGAGACTTATGTTCATGTACACCTTGGCTCAGTATTCATCACATCATAATAAAGAAAAAAAGGAAAATACATAATAAAAAAAATAATTAATAGTTATTTTCTATCTTAATACAGGAAAGTTTGTTTATTTTTCGGGCCCTAATTACTCTGGATATAGGCAGGTATTCAAGCTAGGGATTTAATAAATTCCTATATATCGCGATTTTTAATATCTATTAAGTTGATATTTCTTTAATTATACAATATTGAAGGGCATTAGTTTTGCCAATCATTTTGAAAAGTTTTGGAAGTATATCATGAATCATATACAAAGTATTATCTATTACCGTTATTCTCTTATAATTTCCGTCGTGCTAAAGATTTTTTTATTTTTTAAAAACTTTTATTATGTGTGTAATTTATTTTCTTACGGTTACATTTAAGTCAATAATTACTTCTTCTCGCATACTCTGTATAATCGGATTAACCATTGCAAATAATAATAACAATACATACATAGGTGCAAAAACAGAGGTAAACTTTAGATAAAGTTTGTGAAATAATGAGACTGAATATTTTTTATTCTATGAAGAAAAAAATAACAACTAATGATGTAATTAGATACGCGGAACAGATAAAGTTCCATTCAAATTCCTGTTGATCGTGCTATAATCATGCTCAAAATTAATATAATTGTCTAATCACAACAACAATAATTTCATTACAGGTTATATAATAAACCAAAAGTTGTGTAGCTCTTACAGACGAGTAGAGGAGAGTTCATCAAAGATGTAACTTTGACTTCTAACTTTCATATCCTGACTCTTAAAGGACTATTGAAACCTCGGGACAATCAATTGATTGAAGTAATTTATTATGTAAACTTTGTTTCTGTAGATATCCATAAATTAAAAAAACTTTCAGAATATTTATGTTATACGATACGTATATACATGTATATATATATATTAATTGTTGGTTCTTGTGGAAGTATCTTCCTCATATAAGAATCTTCCTTATTAACATTCATATAATTTAGAATAATGCAACTTTAACCAATAAAGTTTTTAAAACGTAAACTATATTTATTGTAGATTATTAAGGGAGTCACAAATATAGGTATAGCAGAAGTGAGGTTTGAGTCTAAAATATGATGAGATGTGACACGACTACCAAGATGTTAACTTGTACATGGACTTGATCCGTTACTTGAACTAGAACCATTTACATGCCTTGGCACTATTTACACTACAGATACATAACCGAGTCGTTAATTTAATGACTTGTTACTCAACTTGCAATTCGACAAAAAAAATAATTTAAGGTTTAACTTTTACTGGAGCAGACTTAAGAACATGATTTTATAGGGACTTAATTATTTGGTTTCAAGTATTGATGTAGTTTTTGGAGATGGGCCCTAATTTTTGTATGTTTTTGTTTCAATTTCATCCCATCAAAATCAAAAGCTTGGTCTCATTGCTAGGATCAAAATAATTAAAATAAAAAGACATGACAATTTCTTATCTTGGCTTAGATCCCTGTAAATATTGGTTCTATTTTAGTCTCAGAAAAGTGATCTAAACTACAACACTAGCATCCAACATGTTGAATGTGATTTGATTTGAGAATAGTTTTTAAGAAATTGTGATTTTAATTGTAATGAGTTTTAAAACTTGAGACATGATCTGTACTTAAGTTATAATGATTTGATAAATGTACTCCCCTTTCTGTTTCGAACCCTGGTATGTACAAAACCATGGAAAACCATTGAAATATATCTAGGGCCTTTTACTATTAAGCTTAAAGAGAGGTTGAGATATAAATATTTTAAATATATGGTGATTTCTGTTTTGGAAACTGCAGAAAGTGATATAACTGTGTTAATAGACCATCTGAAAAGTAAACTAAAAATAAGTGGAGCTGCATGAGATATATGAAACTTTTATTAAAATATGCAATTATTTATATGTTCTTAACTTGGGAAACTTTAAAGGAAAGCCTTAGTAAAAAATAAGGAAAAAACAAACTCTAAAAGAAATTTCAAAATAAAAATTAAGTTAGTCTTATTAGAATTCTGTTATTATTATTATTATCAGGAGAAGTAAAAACAACTTGTCACTTTCGTCTGTTTCTTAAGGGAAAAAAATCATATTCATTAGCGATTTGTTGTTATACATGATCGTTTGATTATTTTATCTACTTTTTTATATTTAGAAAAGACTATAAGTCAACTTTGGGCCGAATTTTCCCTTCTTCTGATTGGCTGTTGTTAGAATCCGGCTCCCTCACATATCCCATCATGTAATTATAACCCTAATTGCATCATATACATACTTTTACCTATAAATAGAGGCACTAATGAAAAAAGGATTTTTTGATGGTGGATTTTTCTTCAAAAAAATATCATCAAAGAATCATCAAAAGCTATTGTGTAATCGAACTAGAATCCAAATTTTCTCTATCTATTTCATACCAGTTAAGAAAAATTGTTATTTTTTCCCAAAAAGGTGAAGTGATCAATTTTTATAGGGATTGAAACATCATTCACAAATCCTAAGTTTATTAATAATTGAAGGAATCGTTTGAGAAATGACCTTATAATATACCTAGTTAAAATAATAGATTTTAATTATCCTTATTGTATTATATTTGATAATACGATAATACTCAGTTTAGTCCAGATTCTATAAGTACCACTTACACTATACTATGTAGAGCCTTTACTTTCAAAAGGGGGGAATTATAGATAGTGTTGAGGTCATCAAGGGATCTTGCATTATTTTTGCGTGGGGTAGGGCCGTTAAGTTATTTTTGGCAATATGATATTTTTTTTATTATTTGCCAATTTTGACAAATAATTTTATTCGAGGAAAAAAAATCTTTTAGAGTCAAAATTTTTAGGAGACTAAATTTGAAAAAAATAACCTTTTTATCTTAATTAAAAAGTCAATTTAAATTTTTTTCTTCCAAAATTATGACATTTAAAACTGTTTATACAAGAGGAAATGGTTCCAGGCGCGGCTCCATACAATACATTATTTAACATACAACAGAAATGAAAAATGGATATTCTTGACCATTCCGATGTATTTGTGGAAACATCTAAGAACTTGATCAGATCTAGATATAACTATAATATTAATTTTGATTAAATAAGACGCCATAGAAAAAATAAAATAAAATTGTAAATTTTGACATGTCAAAAAGAGAAGGTAAAAGTACCGAAATTAATTGGTAATTACGTCAACTTTCCTAACTGTTGGTTTTATGTGAATACATACATATTACTTAATACAAAAAAGATGTATAATTCGATTCTAGTAGATCAACAATCAACACACTAATAAGAGCTCAAATTGAGCTGACAAAAATACTTACTCATGTTTTTGAGATAACAATATTAAGGGGCTTTATCCACTTAATTATTGCACTATTGTATATTTAGTAGTAATAATAGGTTTAGAGAGCAAGATCTGGTTCGAGTTAAGGAGATTAACGATCAGAACAGATAAATTAATTACTGACAAAAATACATTGAATTGCTTGATGTTGTGAGGATACATTAAGCAACGTCATGTTTCACTATTTTTGTTCGATATTGAGCATTCCACTATTAGATAAAATGAAAGAGAAGTCAACCTTTTGGATCTATGAATATTTATATTAGTACTTAGATCCATTATAATGCAAAAAATTAATTATAATTTAAAAAAAATTGAGCATACAATGATAATTTAATTCGGAATTAAAAAATCACAAGCTCCACCAAAAATTACATCGTTTATTTCTTAGTATTTAAGATTTTTTTTGGACGATTGAGTTACATAATTATAAAAAAACGCGACACACGTGCTCTTAAAAACAATTCACACACTATCAGTGATAAGATTAAAATGACCATTGAGTGAAATTATGGGTAAGCTAGTTTAAATTTATTCTTACTTCTTAAAATATGAAGAAATATTTAAATTTCATTGTATTTATAATTTGTTAATGAGATCCCACTTACTAACAATTTCCCAGGAAATGAGAAACTCTAGTCTCGATGTAAAAACGGGTCATCGAAACTCAGAATCTGGGATTCAGATCTCCCACTTCAGTGACCAAAAAAATATTGTAGGCATTATTGACATCTCAAATAATTTAAATTTGAAAAATTGGACGAAATTTGGCTATTTTCAAAAGAACATCAGAAGTAACACTATTCAATGATATGGGCTCCATTTTTTCATTTACCTTCACTAGGATTTTAAAAAAATTAAAAGAAGCTACCACATAATAATGTGTGTTAGATTTAAGATAAATTCAATGTTATACATCAAAGAAACATACATATCAACATACAGCGTATTTCTTAAAATCTAAAAGGATCCAAGATTCTTAATTTTGAAAATATTTGTACTAGGTACTCAATTTTAGTTCAAATGCTTCAATGAAAATGTAAGGAGATATAGAAAATACACTATTTTTTTCATTCCGAAGAAAAATCCGAATCACATCTTTCATTAAAGTTCCTTTCCTCAATAATTTAGTTTGAATTCTTCATATTTGAGGATGAATAGGAAATGCACATTCTCTAACATCTTCATTGAGAAATATACACAAGAAGATATTTTGAGGATACAGATAAGGACACAGTAACAGCAGAATCATTTCACTCAACTTTTTTAAGTCCCACTTAAGCATCTTCAAATACAAAATCAAAATACTCAGATGTTTTTTTCATTGTTAATTAACTCATGCAAAATTGAATTAAATTAAATTTGAACTTGCTTAACAATGTGGTTAAATAGTTTTCTTGTTTTTCGTTTTGTTCTAATTACACACTTTTATTTAAAAGAGAAATATTTTAAATGAATTACTATTGCAAGTTATATTATGAAAAAAGTGACTCCGACCTTTTGACTTTTCAAATTGCACATTTTTACAGTTTTACACTGATTGTATATTAACATTTTTTATATTCATTTGTGAAAATGATTTCAAATTGTATATAAGTATACTTACATGCATATATGTATATATTTCTTGGGGAAAAGTTTTGTTTTTATTGAAGATGAATTATGATATAACGGAAAAGGTGCATTTTCAATCTTTTTACAAATGCAGATAAATTGAATGCAATCACGCGGCTCCTTGATCTGACAAATAAAATTGAAGTATACAAATATTTTAATTAACGTATCAAACAATAGTCTTGTAATAAGTTCAACTCATATATATGTATTGATTCTTAACAATATCTTAATAAAAAAGGGAAAATTTGGATCAAACAAGTGTATTTTTCCGTGTGGAAGTGGCTTGTCTCAAGAAATTGGTTAAACTTTTTAAATGTTTCATCTTTGCCTGTAAGCAATACTTTTCTTAGCTATCAATCAGAAAACATTAAGTTGGAAAGAAATAAAATTCTGAAAAATTAAATTTAAGAAAAAAAGGTCATGTACATACATCTATTTGGCTATACCCCTTGTGTAAAATGAGTACTACACTTTTTCTTGCAGTACTAAGAAGTTTGGTAACTTTAAAATAGATTCATAGCTTATCTATATTCAAAGACTCTTATCTAAATTTAGATACAAAAGGTAGTTTATATATAAGCCTACCCTTTTGTTTAGAAGTTCATTAAAAAAAGACTTTATAAAGATCTTTTAATATGAATAAATTAAATTTCATCTTATATGTGTTAGCCCATTTAGACCCAAAGTTAAACAAGTTATTTTTTAGGATAACTAAATTTAAATAGGAAAAAATCTTTATGGTTTCTAAAACTATATTATTTTTTGTATTAAATGAATCAATATTAAAAATTATATCCATTTTATTTTTTTTGAGTTTCAAGAACTTATATATGGGTTATTTTTTGCACTTATATACGTACTTAATAAAGAATATATTGACCTCCAGAAACATAAAAGTACTTTAATGAGTTTGAGGAAACTTATAAAGGTTGATATGCCTTAGTATTGATTACAATTAAGTGTTTAAGCTATAAAAAATATAATTTTTGAAAGTTTTTTTAAGTTCTTATTACACGACAAGTTTTATGAAAATATGATTAATAAGAAACAAACGAGTCGTAACTGGAGTAATACAACTCTGAGTGGTCAAAACATTAGGCAAAAATATTATTTACATAGTAGATAATTGTTAAAGGTTTGATAATTGTAAATAAAACGACACATCTCTATTTTAATTGTGTCAATACATATGTAAATAATAACAATGATTATTCATATAATATATTACATGGTGCAGTCAAAAAGGAAGAACCTTATTAATTAAAATTAAGAGAATTTGTGTTATTATTTAATTCTAAATTAAATAAAAATACTAATGGTTAGAAAAAGAGATAAGAAGTCAGGGATGGACGACCAAAGGTTCAAATCTATCAAGACTCTTCATCGGATGATTGGACAAGGATGTCATCAGATAGCAATGTCCATTGCGAGTCTTAAAGAAATTAGTAGTGAGGTTACAAGAATCCCAATTACAGATTAGGGTATGCAAGCTAAATTAGCTGCTTATGAGTATAGACTTAGTGAGGCAGACTCTAAATTAAATAAATGCAAGGACCTCATAGAGGAGTATGCAGAATGGGAGGATATGTCAATAGAATATCTTTTAGAATCTCAAAATTACAAGAAGTGTATTGAATTACAAAAATCTATTCAAATTTATCGTGAAATATTTTTGGAATTAAACCATAATGTTAAAAATAGGATGAATGATTTTCAACATATTACTACAGAGTCGAGAAGAACCCGAATAGATGTTTCATTAAACCCAGAACCTCTACAAGTAAAGGATAGTCTTATAGAATTCAAGAACTATATGAAGGCTTTCTGTAGATTTTATTCTTCGAATTTAATGTCAAGATTACCGTTGGATGAGTAGCGGGAATATCTAGGCGTAATAGCGAACAGTTCTTGGATATGTGTGACATTCAAAGTATTGATGCTTATTTAGATACGTTGAATGGGCATTACCAAAAAAAAATACTCCGTCCTGAATCGGAGAGTTGACTTCAATAAATGTATTCAGTCGAGGGAGGAAAATTTTGCTTCATTTTTTAACCGAACAAAAACACTAGTACAGGAAGCAGAGCTCCAAAATTGAACAATGGAAGACCATTTAGGAATACGTCTTTTTGTACAACTACAAGACAAGAATCTCCAAAAAGAAATACTTACATTGAAGAAAACTACTCTACAAGATATCCATGAGAAGTGTTCATCATGGGAAAGTGCAGATATCAAGCAAGAGCTATTGAACACTCAAAGCCATTGGGTTTAAGTGCTTCAGGAGATGAATATTGCCGCCAAGGTGATTCTGCAATGAGTAGTATAAAAAGCATTCATAAAATAGTTGATTATATTTTGGGATATGAATAGACATGGGAAAAAGTCAAGAACCTCTTGAATAAAATTATAAAGAGATGTGAAGAAAATGGGATGAGGTTGAATTAAAATAAGATACAAATTGGAGAAGAAGTTAAATTTGCGGGTCACATAATAGGAAAAAACAGTGTTAAAGCGGATCCGTGTAAAATTGAAGCAATAATTAAATTCCCTGAACCCAAGAATATTTCACAGCTTCGAAGTTTTTTTTAGTTTGTTAAACCAATTAACTCAGTTTTCAAAAGAATGTTGTACTTCCTATGAGTCAATTACAGGGATTATTACGTTCCAAAAATGTATTCCAATGGTTACTTGATCACTCAAAGGTGTTTGAAGAAGTAAAACATATGTTGTGTACATCATCAATCCTCACTCACTATGATCCAAAGAAGCAAGTAACAATAATGACCGATGCTTCAAGACTATATGGATTAGGATATGCACTTATGCAAGGAGAAGAAGGATGTCAACAATTGGTAATCATTTTGGTCAAGATTTATAAGTGAGACTTAATCAAGATACACAACTCATCAATTGGAACTACTTGCTATACTTTGGACCATCGACAATTGCTAAATCTATCTTTTAGGAAGAGAATTTAAAATCAAGAAGGAGAACAAACCGTTTATTGGTGTTATTAATGGAACTGATATGGGAGCAATCAATAACTCACATTTACAGAGATTTATTGAAAATTTATCCCCATACACCTTCGACATAGAATGGACGAAGTGGAAGACTCATTTTATCTCAGATCCATTGAGGAGCGCTCCAATTGAGAAATCCGTGGAAGAAGAAATTGAGGGAGCCAAAATATGCAAAGCCATTTGTTATAAAATATTAAAGAATACAAAGCATTAGAAGGAATGTTTGACGCAGCAGTAGAAGATGAACATTATATAATGGTATGTCAGTCATTACTTGAAGGAAATGACGTCAGGAAGTTACCACCAAACCATCCATCACACCTTTATAAGAAAATATTGAACCGTTTATCCGTTGAGAAGGAAGCTGCAGGAAGATTAATATTAGTGGACAATTGTAGAATTATAATGCTAAGAAAAATTCCTCCCAAAGTTCTCGAAGGACTTTATAGAAGCCCATTTGGGGATGTCAAGTGTGAAAATGGACGTATGTATTTGAGAAATCGGAGATTATTCAAGCCAAATACTGATCAAATCTAAACGGGAGTTGTTATAGGTTTGATAATTGTAAATTAATTGTGTCAATGCATATGTAAATAATAACAATGATTATTCATATAATATATCAGAATAATACAGTGTTAATTTTAACTAATACTTAGTTAGAGTCGAAATAAAAATAAATAATAGTTTGCTTAGTTGAAACAAATTATCAACTAAATATTTGAGAAATCGGAGATTATTCAAGCCAAATACTGATCAAATCTAAACGGGAGTTGTTATAGGTTTGATAATTGTAAATTAATTGTGTCAATGCATATGTAAATAATAACAATGATTATTCATATAATATATCAGAATAATACAGTGTTAATTTTAACTAATACTTAGTTAGAGTCGAAATAAAAATAAATAATAGTTTGCTTAGTTGAAACAAATTATCAACTAAATATTCAGCAAAAAAATCAGTTTTTTTATTATTTACAAAAAAATATAATAAATAGAAATAACATTACGAAATAATAAAAAATTAAGAGGCAATGTGAAAACAAATATATACTAAAATTTTATCTTAAATTATCCCCGTCAATTATAGTCCACCACCCCATTTGTATTCCCTTGGAGCAAATAAAACAGAAAAAAAAACATTAAGTAACGATTTCTAAAAATATCTAACATCGAAAGACCTAAAATAACCGCGTATAAGTTATGATTATTTTTTAAAATCAAAAATTACATATACAACCGATATGTGCTCAACTCAGCCACAACTAAAAAATAAATTTCAGGAACATTAATGATATTACCATTCCTTTTCGAATTTTCTTCAAATTTTCATTGTTGCTGAATAAATTCTAGAGATTTTTTACATATCAAAAATGATTATGCTTTACAACGAACTTATGAGTGAAATTTCTTCTTAAATCTGGAATAAATTGCTAATTTTTGAAATACTTCAAATGTATTCCTATAATGTCTAAAAGTTGTAATTTCTTATAAAAATATAATTCTGTCAGCCAAAAGTTCAAGTTTTATGATTTAATACTTAATAAAATTGAATAATATATAATAAATGATCGATTAGCATATCTATTAAGAAAATAATGTAATCTTTTCATTAGCTCAAGAGGATTTATTTTCATTTTCTTCTTCTCCTTATTTAATAGGAAGGTGCATGTCTTTGAAGCATAAATGAATTGTTTGATGATGCATGTTCATCTAAATAGAGAGATTCCTAATGCAAATGTACACGCTTCATAAACCCCAACAAGGCATTGTCTGTGTGTAATGACTTAGACAACTGATTTTTTTTTTTTTTTTTTTTTGTATTTTTCCTATTTGTTTATATAAATAAAAATTGACATTTTTTATAATGTTATATTAATGTATATAGTAATTTTTGATTAATTCTTGGCATTATTTTACTATACATTGTGGATAACTATCTATCTAAAAAAGAGATTAAATATTGAGTTAATTTACAAAAAAAAGGATGCACTAACAAGTAAATATATAATTAAGTTCCCAATGATGGTGATTCAGGGAGTATCAAATAAAACGTGGATGGAAATTAGTCTTATAAATCATCACAGACAGAAATATAATTTAGAAATTAAACTTGAAATCCTATAAGTAAATGAGTAAAAGTGATGGGATTAAACATGGCTCTGAAAATCTAAAGCTTATATTAATCTTGTATTAATCATAAGAATAAATATTTCTTTTTTTACATCTATTTTTTGCTTATGATGTCCTAATGAAATAATGTTTTAAAGTAATTAATTTATAATTGTGTTGCTTTTCCGTATTATGAATAAATATTCATAATTAAAAAATTTATATTTTCAGATAAGTGCTATAGATTGTCAAATAAAAAATATCATTAGGATTAAAACAGGTAAGTAAATGAACACATGTTTAAAAATAAACTAAAAATGCATTTTTTCGATAAGTAACTCACTAAACTTACATAAAGTACAACAAATACCATAAAATGCAATATAATTATCATATTGATCAGAATTATAAATTTGGAAAAATTTGGTGAAAAATAATAAAATATCGAAGCTCAAATTAAGGCTGTTTGTCATGAAAACATTATTATCTAAAAAAAACTGTTTATTTTTTTTGTTCAAAAATAATTAAGGGGTTTGTCTTTTTATCCATAATCATAAGATAAATAAGTCAAAAATTTTGTACATGTAGAAAAAGGTATTTTGAGATTTTAATAAGTTAGTTAAACTAATATCCAACCTATGTCTAAATGACGGATATACTTTTTTTCGGATCCGAGTCGGTTTAGACGTAAATATTCTATTACATTTCGGGTATCCAAATTTTTGGATCACGATCTGAAACCAAAATTAGGCGGATACTTGTTTTGAATTTTTTGTTTACCCAAAGTTTGTACCTAATAAAACAGGTTCTGGATTACAGTAACATTTTTTTTATTACTGATTCCGAAACAATGAATAAGCCAATATTATTACTATTTGAACATAATTATTATATTTATTTTCAGAAGTTCGAACACGTCGTTACCTATACTGTTTCTTGCAACCTTTTATCCGAAAAGAAACAGAAAAAGCCCCAAAATCAGTTGGTGGATAGCTAATTCTTCATATTATGGAATTATTATTTAATAATAATTGTTCACAGCTTAATAAGAACTAATTGGAATATCACCAATTAATATTAAGAATACTGATTCGAGAAAAAAAAACATTCACAAGTGGCAACCAAATACAGTTTAAATTTTTGTGTTAGTCAAGTAAGCCGTGTTGAATAACTTCGTTAAAAATATAGTATATTTTTGTGTAAAAGTCTTTTCTCCTAATCAACGTTCCTAAACGTTGATTTGTTAAATTAGAATTAGCTTCTTTAGAGATGTTAATAATTCTCAACAATTATTAAATAATAATTCCATATTTGTAAATAATTTGCTAACTACCAGCTGATTTTGGGCTTTTTTGTGGGTTTCTTTCGGGAGGAAAGATTATGTAATACAATAAAAGTAACAACGTACTCGATGCAACTTGCAACGATGTCGCTATAAGTTCAATATAGATAATATCTATAATTTAAGCTAGGATGAAGCAATCTTTTTAAGATCTGTAAAAGTTTGAGGATTAATAGCCAGTTTGTTTCAATGATCTTATCAGAAATTACAAGCTTAGTTATACTGTAGCTGGGAACTTCGGCTCTAGGTTCATAGCCCGTTCCATCTCTAACTATGTCCCTAAAATTAGTATTTAGAACCACTGTGTGCTAATGACTCATACCTTTCCGGAACCCTATAATTATTATATCTGATAGTTTTGTCATGCAAACCACATCCAAAATCTTACTCAGAGTTTTTTAACTCCCGTAAAACATTTATTTTATTTAATGTACATAGAATTCAAAATGCATCTTAAATGGATTTTAAGAATAAATTGGTTTTAAAATATTGTTTTTAATGCTAAATTTAGATTAAAGAAATGCTTCTAAGTAATGCTGCTTCGGACCTCCGAGTTCTAAGAATACATCTGTTTTTGATTCAAGCAATCAGCTTAAAACAAGTCTTTGCACTGGCATGCATAATACAAACTGCAACAGCAATAAACACAAAAAAATTATGTATTAATAATAAAAAATATAGAAATGATTTTTTAGTACTAGGATCATTGTGAGGAGAAGAATAAAGAAACTCAATCTAGACTGGAACGCATCGGATGGGAGTCCTAACATGATCTTCCAAAATCAAGTTAGACATGCAAAGCTAAAATAGTTAGTTATAGATTGATAACTTCGTCGATCTCTACCAACAAGAGCCCTGAGGAGTAGATTTGCTATTTTTGTGGAAAGAACATCGAAACTATCTTTTGCTCTTGTATCGCCTCCATGGTAAAAATAGTTGAGGCAGAGATCTGGAGATATTATAAGGTGAGACTAAGACTATATGCAGAAAAAGTCAACGCTCAACTTGTCCCGGTAGGGATCGGAAAATTAGTAAAAAGAGTGTATTACTTTGAGGAACAAATTTTCATTTAATTTTTTCTAATTAATAAGAGTTAACTTTTTTTTAATGTTTTATTTATTTCAATTTTTATCATTTCTCACCTACAAGGATTTGTAAACAAATTTATCAGAATTTGCATATTCTATTATTTGTCATCTTTTTGCCATGGTATAATGAAAAATTAAGAGAAGAAGTAGGAAGAAGTTGTAAACAGAAAGCAACACGGGGGAAAAAAATCATGGAGAAGTAAGTAGATTGGTGAGTTACTCTTTTAGAAGCAAAACTTGAATTTTCTCAAAGCGATGAGTTCGACGTTGATATCTTATTGTTTTTTTTTTACGATGATTCTGTCAAAAAAGAAAAATAATAATAATATAAAAGTTAGTCGTAAGACGTATTACTTCAAATAGAGTTACAACATTATTTTCCCCTTCCACTACTGAATAAAAATTAAAGGTAATCTACCTTTGTAAAATATGAAAATAACTAAGACAAAAAATGGATTACTATAAATATATTGTTGAGTCACGAAAATCAAATTAATTAAACTATTTGGTGACTATTTTTTTAATTAATTCATATGCTGTCTTTCCTTTATTTATTTATTTCATTTATATAATATTTAGAGAAAATTCTATTTATTTTGTGATATTTCTTTATTTAGTTCATTGATGTGTCACGAATTTTTAATTTGACTTTTTTTCGGAAATGACAATTACTTATTTATTGACATTATGGCTATTATGTTTGTAAATTCATGTTTTGATACGCCCTTAGAGATAAACCATTAGAGATCTTGGTTTTTCTATGGTTATACATGTAAAAATACCTATACCTTAAATGTTGGGTTGTAGTTATTAGGAACTGTTTTTGGGGATATAACTTTAATGACTGTTAGTAGGATAGCACAGGATTATTCTGAAAATATTTTTTTAGGTTTTTTTAGTAACTACTAAAAATAACTTTTTTCAATTTCTAAAATTTCCTAACACATTATTAAATAAAGATCAGTTTTTCCCAGAATTATAGAAATATAATACTTGAAAAACTGAATATAATAATTATCAACTATGTAATGTCATAGAAAAATTATAGCTTGATCTTTTCAGAAGTCCAATATTAGATTTAAGAAATGAAAATAATAACATAATTAGTAAAAACAAACAAAATCTAATTATTAACAAGGTATAATTTTAGCACAAATAATTATTGATTCTATGAGGAAATTTTTTTCATAGCGTTGTGTCGGTGCCTATTTATTTGGTACAGTCCAATTCAGTCTTAGAACCAGTTCTATTGGTCCTTAAGACCACCGGTTCTTAGTTAGTATTAGAACTCATTAAAAAAAGAAGAAATAAAGTTTTGGTATGTTTGAGGCCCATGGTTTCTATTTAATTAAGCTTTTAATAGTATAAAATCGTATATAATTACTTCACATTACACTGTCCAACAGCAAAAATGCTACAAATACAGTATATGTTCTATTTAATAGAATTTGATCCCCTGACTCCAAATATGGCCTTATTTTTTTTTTCTCATAGCCTCGTGGCCTTCAGAAAAAGGACATACATTTTTGTTTTGTTCTTTTTGGCTATTTTGAAGGTTCAAAGCTGTTTTAAGACCTCGGTGTTGGAGATAGGGATAAATTAGGTTAATATATTTTAAAGCCGAATGTTGAAAAAATTTTAAAACCATTTTTAAAATGTCTGCATCATACTTTTAACTCGAGTTATCTTTGTTTAAAGTGGAAAATAGGTGCTTTTTATTCAGAGACTCATAGCTTTAAGACGAATAGATTCAAAAACTTTAAAAATATTGCATTCGATAGCTGAAAGCATGAGTTTTAATTTTTTTAAAAGAACCTCTCCAAAAACACTCTATATCGTTGTCAATTTAAGAAAAGACCACGACAATATTTCAAGGAAAAACTCATTTTTGAATTGATCCCATAATAAAAGTTCATAAGTATTCGTATGCCGTAGCTAGAAGAGATAGAAACAAAGACAGAGAGGAAGAAAAGAGATAGAAACAAAGACATAGAAAAAAAAAAGGATTTGTTCCAAGGACCCCTCTTGAATGTCCGTTTTTTGGCATCCTTCACTCACTACGGTTATGCAACGAGTCCTCTTGTGTCCATGATGCTTGAAATAATTTATTTACAAAGTTTGAGACATGAGCTAAATGTTATATCAAATGTTATCTTTTCTTTTTCTCCTTTTTCATTTTCTCTCTCTTTGTTTCTATCTCATTTCTTCTTCTCTCTCTTTGTTTATATCTCTTCTAGCTGGGACATAAGAATAATTATGGCTTTTTATTATGAGGTAAATACAAAAATTAGTTTTTTCCATTAAATATTGTCGTGACCTTATCTTAAATTGAGAACGATATAGAGCATTTTTGGAGAGGCTCATTTTTTTAAATCAAAGTTCATACTTTTTTAACATTCACCTTTAAAATATATTAACATAATTTATCCCTATCTTCAACACTGAGGGCTTAAAACAGCTTTGAACCTTAAAAATAGTCAAAAAAAAGGTATGGGCTATTTTCTGAAGTTCACAAGGCTATGCGAGAAAAAATAAGGCCATATTTGGAATCAGGGCATCAAATTGTACTATGCTGTTCTTGTGCATAAAAAAAAAGTGTAATTTTGTTGGATAGTGTTATTGGTATTTTGGTTAATATGTACCAGAGGTGTTGACTCAAGTGTAACACAAGTTTGTTAATTTCATGAAATCTTAGTCGGCTTACAAAATTATTGATTTACGCTCCGACATTTGTAACATGAGGCTTGAGTTGGACTCTAGTCCATTGAAATGAAAAAGGTTGAAAGAAAAGTAATTCAAGTATTTAAATATCAGTTGATAATTTTGGAGAAAAAACTTTTGATATTGGAATTTTTGAAAATTTGTAAGTTTGTGAACTACTTCCGAAGTAGTTAATATTGAGTCTTATATATATAATATCTTCAACAAATTTCCATCACGTTATATTGCATCAAAATAATAATAATAATATTTTTTTCATTTTTTAAATGTTAATCTGAAGTGTTATCCGTCAGTAAAACATAATCTTTTAAAAAAAAAAATAAGTTGTTCCTGCAATGTAGAATCTGCATTGTTATAATCACTTTAGTTATCAGAGTATTTACCAATCCTCAGGTTACTCTATTTATTTTTCTTATTACTGTATTTAGATAATAGATTATAAAAAAGATGACATAGAAATTTAGAACAAAGCATATCAAATGTGATATATAAATTGATTTGAAACTTGGACTTTCACGTTAACGACTTAAAACTGGAGTTGGGCATTAGTGACATTATAAAAACTTTGAATTATTTCAGATTAATAGAAAACTATGTATCTTACTTTAGTCACTGTTTCAAAAAAAGTCAACAACTTTTCTCCCCGTAGATATAGACACTGATGACAGAACCATTCGTAATCATAAAATGGTAATAAATTAATTTTAAAAAGTTAACTCTAAGTCAGTTCTAATAGGTCATGAGAAAACAAAAAATATATTTTATCTGCAAGGTCGTGTGCAGTCTGTAGTTGGTTGTTTAAAAATTGATACATGCTCGGAAGAATTTTGACTGCACCCTCTATGAGAGAAGCATACGTACATGTTATGTTTTATTAAATAATATTATCGTTAAGGGAGTTGAATTATTTTCCCACAAGAACCCTCTTTCGCTTTTTTTACAAACGGATATAAGTAAACAACACTCATGCCTTATTACGAATACTTCTATGGCAAAAATAATATTCATGTAGCTCAATGTAATGCTGTGACATAAACATAATACCTATTTGCAAGTGTGTATTGCAACTTTCAAATTTTACAATAGGACTCGTTAATTGAAATATTATTGAAATAATATTATTATTCTTTGCAAAGGACTTAATAAGTTTCCTTTTTCTTGTCATGAATGACACTTTTTTATGGTTAGTTTGACGTCTCATTATTGATGAGTGATGCATATATGAAATTAAATATTTTGAAGTGGATGTGTCGAGTTTTAAAAATATAATTATCATTCAGCCATTATGAAGATAATTATTAAGATTAACTTGCTAATCCTCTTCCTAATTCCCTTTTTTGATTTGTATTCAATATACGTTCTCCCTTGCTCCGTTAGGACAATAATTCGTTTTTTAGATTTTTAAATTTTTGCTGCATTTTTGAATCGGCAGCCTATATCTTAAAAAACTGCAAGATACGGGGAATCCATCTTTTTTTATGAAAAAAAATCAACTTATTAGCGAAAAAACAAACTTGCCCTCCAGAGCTTAGGAATCTGGTCTGATCAGAATTAAACATAGCTCTAGCTATGTAACCTAGAATTTTGTACAACTTTTATTTGTTTAAAGTCTGTATTTGTCTCTTTTTTTGGAAAAAAATACTCAGATGTGTTTTTATTAGTTGACATACTCGTACATTAAGTATAATATTATATTTTAGTATATATTGAATATATATTTATTAAAAAATAAGTTCCAAATATAAGTTTGTTAAAAACAAACAACAAATTATATTACCAAAATAAAAACCTAAATTCTTACCATAGAGCAATGTTTTTCCCTCGATATTTTCCAAGACTTTAATAAATATATTTCAATCTATTTATTTCATAGCATATTCTTTTTTTGTTTTCCAGATCCTAGCAATTATGGCAGCCATTGTATCCCAATGGACTGCGGGAAATCGTCGTAAGAAAAAAGATATAATTTGCGAAATATCCAATGACAAATCTGTGTACACTCTCCCTCCTTTTGACCCCTGCTTCGATCCCAAGAAGCATAACAACTACATACGTAACCAGGCCGCCTTTCAACAAAAGAAAATTATTGGTACATTTTTAGAGCCACGTCGTGATATGATTCCGTCCCCAGTGTGTTCTCCTCACGCAACCTCGGGAAAAGAGAAGCAATTTAGTTTAGCAGAATTTTTAAGTCTGGATATGGAAAAAGAGTTAGAAAATGACTCAAAGAAGAATTCCAAGTGTAAAGAGGAAGAAGATATTGTTAGTGAGGGTGAAGGTACCATCTTTTTTATCCATGAATCAGAATTAAGTGAGGTTTTGGGGCATTTGGAAGAGGAGGAAGAATATGAAGGAGAAGATCTCTGTTTCATTTTTAAAAACTCAAATTATGATACTTTACGACGATTTGTGATTGCCATATGTTACCTTTTTAGTTTAAGCCCTTTTATAATCTTTATCGTTTATATACTTATGAGAGTCACTGCTATGTAAGAACTTCAACAGCTCCATTCATAGAGTCCTTATTTTGTAAATAAACTAATAGTATTTGTTAATAAAGGTTTTTTTAATAACAAAAGCGGAACGAAATATATCAAAACTAAATCTGACAAAAAAATGAATGATAAGAAAAAGAGACAAAATGTGACGGAACGAAATATTTCATCCTCATTTGGTCTTGTGTAGGACAGAGGAGACTCACATAATACATATAATTATATTTTTTACTCGAGGTTTTAAATAATACATTTTTCTTGCACCAGGAATTAGCGCCCCTGTGCTCCACGCCTACGTCTTATGGTAAGCTAAAGCAGCAATGACGATTTCTTTAGACATAAAGTAAAAAAAACTTATATATTATACTAATATATGTGAATAAAACACGTCTCATCTTCTCCACAAAATATTATAAAGACTAAACAAAATAACACAAAACAAAAGCTAAGACGAGATATTAACATTAGTTCTATCTATTCATTTATATATGTACACATATCCATTGCTAGGCAAGAACTTTAAACCCTTTGTTCCCAATATTTATTATGTATAACTTAATATATATTTATGAAACAAAAAAGTTATTTTCTAAGGGAAAATATACTTTGTTAAATACATACATCTTGTGGTAGAAAATAAAATGGATAAATTTTATTTAATATTTATTTTTTCTGTTCCGTTTATTCAACCTAAATTATATGTTACATGGTATTATCTACATAAAAGAAAAAAATACATATATGTATATTAAGAAGATTTATATTTAAGTAAACATAGCTAATAAACTACGACACTTTTGACAACTTATATTTTATGCAAACAAAAGATACCTTATAAAATATATTGGATTAAATTATGGTTATTCCAATTTAATATAACGTAGAACGAGGATGAAACGTAGCAAAACCACTATAATATTTTTAATGGGGTTTAACAGGGGTAGTATATTTGGAGAGCACTGATTCTGAACCTTTTTATCGCCACAATCCCTATAGAAATTTTTTTGAGGAAATATCTAATTTTAGTTGCATATTTTTTTGTAACCTTATTTTCATAAAAAACATTATTTGATGACCTAAATAGCATTACAGAGCCTTTCAAATGCACTACGACGTCCCCGTTGGGAATCACTGCAGAAAATAAACATTTTTCATTATAAATTTCTACTTATTATACCAATATCGTCAGTCCGGAAGCTATTACATTAGGTACAGAGCCGCTTCCGAATATATAGTCTCCGATTTACCAGGCTGAGGTCATTTTTTCATGTTAATTATCTTTATTTATTTCTGTTAGACCCACTACCAATTAATACACATTCATATGGGACTGCAGATAAAGATGGGGAATATATTACTTAGGCCTGGTTTAACTCCCAGAAACACTCCATAAGACAGAGGTTGGAACAATTCCAGGAAAAAATGGAAAAATATCTTCTTCAACTAGTATTTTTACATTATATCACGGGGTGCAGATATGATTTTAGGGGGGCAAATTTTCAAAATGTATTCGAAAATGGGTGCATACTGATACTTGTAAGTCTTATTTGAGGCATCAAACGGTTTATATAGAAAGCTTTCTCATTATCACTTATAAAGGTTTTTATTTATGATCAATACTCACTCCTAATATTTAATAAATAAACAATGTAAAGTTACAAAAAAATATGTTCTGGAATTAATTATAATAAGTCGATTTTTAAACATATTAGAGCCAAGAACAATAACTCAAATTCAAATATACTTCATATCCACTGTATTCTAATGGTATTTATAATTAATTAAGTCATCCAATCAAATTATTTATATTTAATTTTGGAGCTTTAAACGCAACCTTTCTACTGCTTTTTTTTTATTAAATATTCCATAATAAAATTTAATGTTAAACTAAAAACTCAATCAAAATTGACGTGTTTTTACACCAAATCTTTTGAGTTGTAATAAGTATAAGGTGTGTTCTTCTGTTTCAGTTATTATATGTATAAAGTAATTAGGAAAATATAAGCTTCTAAGTACGATCCTTCATTTTACTTGATTTTTGTATGATTAGACACACTATGTATGAACTTTACTCTGTATAACTTAACTAATCTTTTTTTTATAGTAAATATTATTTTTAATTTCCATCTAATTGGTATTTTATGTCAAAATATGACATTTTATGGTCATTTTTGTGTTATATGGACTGAATACTCTGTTAGGTCGTGTTGGTAAACAGATTTCACTCTAAATTCTAAAATTATATTATACATTACTATGATAATCTCTCAGCACTATTATAAAAAGTAGCTGATATATTTTTAGGGTCTAAAAAATAATATTTCAATCACAAGTTTCAATCACTCCCACCTTCTCCTTACGCTCTTCAAAAAAAATTCCCATCTAAATTATTTATATACCAGTGCTGTTAAGCATGTCAATATCTGTAGTATTATATTACTATTTATGAAAGACGTCCTGTGGTGTATGAAGTGACTTACATATAAATAATTAAGTGGAAACTTAAAATCACAACACTTCGAATCAAAATTAGAAATGGGGTTATTTTTCTTAGCTTAAATATTAAAAAATTTACCAATTCATACATATTCACCTTCAAGAGAACAATATAAATCAAGTATAACTTGTTTAATCAGAAATAATTCCCTTTAAAAATGCGTTTGAATAAGAGAAAAAATGATATCATCATAAATATTAGCCTGTACTAAGCAAGCAATTTATCTCGTCTATCTTAAGAACTTCATACTTGGAAGTATAAACAGTCAAATGGTAATAAAAATAATAAATCCACTAAGTTAAATTCAAATTAAGAGTAATGACAACCTATTAGTGTGACAACAAGATAGTGAAAATGTATTGAGTTATATATAGTAATAAAAATATTAATAAACAAGATACTACTAAAAAATAACTTAATAAGATTGCACCATTACTCCCTGCTATTTCTATTAAGTAAAATACGCTCCTACGCATTGTTTAATTGAGGTAATTTACTACTCTCTGTGGAAGATTGATGTTTTGTTGAAGACTTATATCGATGGAGTGTCTTACATTTCTTCAAGCATATGAGTAAGGTACCAGTAGTCCTTTGGAAATAAACTAATGAACCTGTATCTGTGACCTCTTACTCTTTCGTCGTTATAAACACTAATCATTCTTTATTTACTCACTATTTTTTTTCTTCATATATGTAGCTGAGACACAACAATAAATCTGGATCACTCCTATCTCAAAGCCTCATTGAACTAAGGAATCAATCAAATGTAAGCAAAAAAGAAATATCACGAGTCCAGATATCTTGAAATAAAAACTTGTATAAAAACGAATTTAAGTTGATCTTAGATGGAACTGTAAATTAATTTGGTGTATTAAATGATTTGTCATCAAAATAAATGCAAAACTATTTATGAACAGAGTGCAGCAAAGTTCGAGCCAATAATATAAAACATAAATATACTGCAAATGTGTCATGTGGAAAAATCTCCGGGATACAAAAATGTTAGTGGCAAATCTACTGGTCATAGTTATTTTCTATAGCCTTTTCAAAATATACTTTATAATTGAGTTGTAAAATATGTAAGGTATAGATTTGTATATGAGATAGCGAGAATGACACCTAATCCTATTAAACGAATGGAATTCCTTTGATGTACAGTATTTGTAATTGTCTTTACTAAATTGAAAGTAAAAATGGTTCATTTGGTAAAATATTCATAATTTTTTTTTATGAAATATAAGCTTTTGTACCATTGATATAGCTACATGAATATTGTGTTTGAGTAAATATAAAGTAATATTTTAAAACATAGTTCAATTCGTTCATAAAACAAGCTAGTATCTAAAATCAATTGATTTTATTACCTATTAACTAGATATCTAAAAGATGACTAGTTCAATAACACTTGAATTTTATCTTGTGTATTGGTTCATGAATAAATATAAAATACTCGCTTAAATTAAGATTGTATACCAAAAAATTATCATAGGTTGGATCGCACTTATCTAAAAATATAGCTTGAATATTAGGGAATGAATAACATTGAAGCAAAAAAAATAAAATTATATCACTAGTCTAGATATTCCCAAATAAGAACGGGTATAAAAAGGAATTAAAGTTGATCTTAGATAGAATTATAAATTGTTTTGGTGAAATGTATAATTTTGTCATGAAAATACTACTTATATACAGAGTGTATGGGTGTAATTATCCTATCCTAGTAGTTTTATTTGATTCTTGCATTATCTGAGAGGTGAGATGGTAAAAAATATAATTAAGCCTCTGATGATAATATAATAGCAACTTTTGAGATGTCTCATACGTGATAGATAGTGATTACTTTAAAATGACTTAATGATTTCGCTATAATTACAATTTTTATTAATCGAAAAAAACATTTCATTGTAATTTATCAATAATATACATCTATACTCTTTTAGTATGCGATTTATTTATTTATTATTTATTCATATATTTAATCATTCAATTCTTTTGATAGCTGTTGCCATGAAATTAAAAGGCCACTTTCATTGAAAACCTCGTTCCTAAAAGTGTGAAAAAATATCTCGTCTATTTTGTAATCCATGAATTCGGATTTCCCTAAATTATGGTTATTCCTTTAGATAAAATTATCATGCAAAAATCATAAAATGTTAGTTATTAAAACTGACAGTTTCAAATTTTTTAAATTAAAACAGTCGTCATTAATCAATGAGTAAATTATCCAGACTCAATAGATTAAATGTATGTATAACTCAATTTTTCTCATTTCTTTCTGGTTTTATTAAATATATAGCCTGTATTAATTCGATATTTTACTCCAGACAAACACAATTTAGTAAATACATATTTGTAAAATACAGTCGCAGGTTTTAGTTTTTTTATTCATGTAATTCTAACCCCAAATATTACTCTTTTTCGAATAAGCTTTACATACACAGAACATACGAGGTATGTTCAAATACTAAGGTGACCTTTCAAATTTCTCGACAAGGTACATTTGGAATGCTCGATTCTTTATTTTTTTATGTTAGCATACACAACACGAACAGATATTTACTTTTTCAGATGTATTATATGTTTAGTTTGTTTGCAAAAAGTATAACAGTTATAATTATTTTGCGTGTTTGGCTATTTTTTGCTATTGATAAAATAATTTGCATCAAATTTTGTGTAAAAAAATGAAATTAAGAGCTAAAAAGCACTTGAAATGTTAACCGGGGCATACAATGAAACTATTCTGATTAAAAAAGTGTCTAAATGTTGTATAAACTATTCTGAGATGGCCGGGAATATACCAATGACGAGCCTTGCTCTGGACGTGGGTAGTGCATCAGGAGTTTTTACCATATTGTAGTACAGTCAATAAAAATATATTATCTTGAAGTTAAGCGCCACTTGCTAGACGCAAAACGAAGAAAACATCCGGAATAATCGCAAAACAATTTATGGCTTTTGCATAACGATAATGCTCCTACGCACTCATCTTTGCTTGTGAGAGTTTTTTTTTTTTTGGCCAAAAACAACAACACAATCATGCCTCAGCCACCATGTTCCGAGGATTTGGAACCATGAGAATTTTTCTTTTGCACAAAACTAAAGAGACATGTGAAAGGACGGAGATTTGCAACGAATGAGGAGATAAAGACTGCCTCGCTGGAAGAACTCAAGTCCATAGAGAAAAGTGCATATGAGAAGTGCTTGTAGGATTAGAAAAAGCGTGAGCATAAGCTTTTGTATCTGAGTGTGATTAATTTGAAGGGGACAACATAAATATTGATGAATAAATAGATATGTTTTCCTAAAAATACAAAGTCATCTTACTTCTTGAACACACCTCGTATAAGTGCAAAAAGAAATATATTACAAGTAATAGGTACATTTTTATTTTATATGTAAATCTTGAAAACTATCTTTTCTACAGTCTCTGAGCTTTGTACAAGAAAATATATGTACTATTAAAACATTTAATGAATGTTTTGTTCTCTATTGTAGGCGAGTAACAATTAAAATTTGGTGATGTTGTTGTTTTTTTTTGTTGGCGTTGAGAGTGACAAAACTGTAAACAAAGAATTGTAATTTTAAGAGGAGTTTGTTTTTAATGCGTAAAAACACATTAAATGCAGATTTTTAATTGCTTGTGCATGAAGTGCGTTGCTATATAATAAAATACTTTTATCCACTACAGTTTCTATTCAACACAAATCACAAAGATTTTACTCTACGTACAGTAATTATTTTTAGATGCAAATATGTTTTGATTACTCTGCATTAGTAAAAGATATATATGGCACATAAATACTTTTTGGAACACCATTTTAAATAGTGATGTACCACAAGTAAAAACTCACTAATAAGAACAAGAGTTTTATCAAGTAACCAAAAAATGATTAAAAACGCAGCTCAGAGACATAAAAAGCCGATTATTACTCGAAACTTGTCCATTTTGACAGCTGGGCAGGTGCATTTGAAGTAATTGATTCAAATAACTTTTTATAGATATAAGTATTTTGCATATGCTCGTACCTAGGTTTCTTATTTCAAAAAATCGCGAAAAATATCAAGATTCCTTTAGTATACAATAAAAATATTAAAATCTTGCAAAACGGGATCCTGAGAGCTTTATTATATACAGACTACAAATGAGCGACATTTTTTTACTCTTGTTATGAATATATTTTGTAAAAAAAAGTAAATCTACACAACAAAGAAACATATCGGTGAGCTTTAAGTTGGTGGAAAATGATTTATTATGGATTTTCACGCTATTATCTCAAAAATTATGATAAATAAGTGACTACCTTTTTTTCATATATGTTATCTTAATTTTTATTTTTTTTGTAACAAATAACCACGTAAAATGTTGGTTGTTTGTTTATTCCTTAATTTTTTTTATTTGATTTATTACACAGTACTGTCCAGATGATCATATTTTAATTTACGTACATCTATGTCATTAGGGAATTTCATTACTCATTTGAAAAGATATCAAGTGTTTCATTTGTATATCCCATCTAAAAATTATTGACCATGGATCAAAAGTGTTTAAGCTTTTTGACAAAAATTTATAATTAAAAAAACTGTTCATATTATTAAACTCAAACTCTCTTCAACCTAATCAAGCATTGTGCTGTAATTTTTTTAATATAATTAAAAATAATGAAATACTTTATCAAGAGTTTAATATTATTCATTTTATAAAATAAAGGTTGTTTAATGGGGCATCAGCGCTGTTTACTTATATTAGTTTGTAAACAAAGCGACAGAGAGTGATGTTGTTTTGCAGCAAATTAATACAATTCCATAAAATCCGAAATTGAAAATTAAGAATAAATAACTTTTCAAATATATTTATGTCATGAGTCCAGCAAGGTGATGTGACAGACTGTCACATTACCTTGCTGATTATATATTTATTTGTTTACTTATATCCATTTTTTTAAAATATCTTTTGAACTTTTGAGGAAATGTTTAAAACTCAGAAGAGGTGTCGTCTAAGTTCATAAAATTTGCTGCAATTTCAGCGGGTTTTTTTTATTGGATACATGCTTGATGCTGATTCAATTGCTACTAAATACTCAGGATTGTCACAAATAATCTCAATTTGGACTAGAAGGCTAGTTTGATCCACAAATACTAATTTTATATATATTTACAGTTCTGGAGAATCAGTAAAACATTATAAATCTCTGAATAATGTACAACTAAATGTAACCAACAAGTGTTACTTATCGTTAAAAAGGTGGCCTAATTTTTTTTCGATTCCTTGTAATAAAGCCTCTATTAGAGCCTGGTAAACTTTAAGGTTGTTCATTACAGTTTTAGGTTTTTTCTTTATAACTGAACGTGAAAGAAAAGGGTAGCCAAGAAACAAATTCTTCTCCTTTGCAAGATATCAAGGGTAACTGCAAAATCCTTAAAACACAAAATGTACTCATTAATTAAGTTTATCTATGCTTTGGTGAAATATATCAATTCTATATTATCAAATAAATAATGAAGTGGATTTTTTTAAAAGCTCCATAAATATCAAAAACACTGCCCAATTTTCCATTCTACCTTGTATCATTTGGGACTCTTAGAAGTTTTCCTAGAATATATTTATTAGTTTCAGCTTCAATAATACTACAACTTTGCTTGTTCCAAAGAGATAGGCATTTTCCAAAAGCAATGTAAAAATAATCATTTAAACACAAGATCTTTGAAAGATAAATTTATGTCTTTTTGTGCAATCAAATTAATAGAGTGAGCAGTATATCTGAAATTCTGATTTTTTTTTAAAGAGAGGTGTTAATTCAAGAAAAGGAATATGCAAGAAATCATTTCCATCTTCTTTTTCAATATCATGGATTCCATAATTTCAAAAAACCTTTATGATTTTTTTTTTGCATTGTTAGTAAATAATTCCTCTATCACACTTATTTTGCAAGCTATATTCGAAAATAATGGTTTTAAGGCTTTGGCAAATTTATCCTAAGTGTGGCTGCCTTAATTTATTACAATCTACACTTTTTAAAGATTAATAAATTAATCTTTAGATGGTTAAAATTTCAAAAAATCTAAAATCATCAACCTTAAAATATTTGATGTCAAAAACTAAAATGACATTTTTCATAAAAAAAATAAGTTATTTTAATTATTTGATAGCTTTTCAATTATGAATTATACTCTAATATTGCTTTGATTTACAATGTATCACTAATCAAAAATTCATCAAAACTCAAATTTATTCATTTTTCAAAACCTGTGAACTCAGAGTTACAGATCCAATATTTTATTTCTGAGCAAAACTGCCGGATGGCCCATTGAAATTTGAACACTTACTAATTCAATACTTAATAAAGATTGATTGATTGAAATTAATTCATACTTCTTATTTATTATAATAAAGTATCAACAATAAGTTACAAAAAAAAGCTCAGCATTCTAGCTTACGTACAAGTTGAGAAAATGCCATTTGAACCTGATTGACGAATTTCCATTCATGCCAGCAGTAGGGCGTTTCCAGAACCACCACTTGGAGATGAAGAACGGCTCAGTCAAAAAGGCCAAATGGGATCCGGTGGAGTGAAAGAATACAACCGAACCCAATCCCCTCAAGTCCATGGGGGCCTTTGCAAGAGACTTCAGGATTTAACACCAGATTGTCCGAAGAGCTACAAAAAAAGTGGGGTAAAAGAGCCTTGCGAGGGTGAAAAGGCTACTTTTGACTTTAGCAATCAAAGAAACCCATATAATTCGTTACAAGACTCTTTTAGACCAGTCTTTTGAACTTTTTTTTTACACTTATAGCCGCCCTATAGCTCTGATGCAATTTCTTCGACTACACCTTTAGGGTTAATGTGGAGGTTAAGGCCTTCAGCAGCCGGCATCCAAACACTGAGGGCGGCTACGTTAATGATAAAGAGACCTCAGACACATATGTATTTATATTATTAATTTTCTTGAAGTTCTATAGTTAATTAACAAATTATACCTTGATAAGGTTTAATAGTAAAAGTGTTCAGATTTTAGTAGACCACCAATTACAATCAATATATTCATACCAAATTTGAGTAAATACTATTTCCTTGTAAAAAAAAATCGTATCAAGTACAAAGTATAGGTTCTTATTATTTAATAATACATTTTACAGTAATTATTTAAATAATATGTCTTTTTAATATCTAAGATATTACTGGATGGATGTAAACGTACATAGTAGTAAAGGTAAGGTAGTATGTGATTTTGCATCTATCTACTGTAAAATGTACAGTTTCTTTCTTATCAAAAAATCCACACAATTCAAGATAATAGCATCGTCATGGATAAAAATTATGTTCTATTTATGTAGTGAGAAACTTACAAAACATAGCTCTTTAATTAAATGTATTATCAAAAAATATTTACTAAAAAAGTAAAAGAAGGGGTTGCATGCCGTTTTTTAATATTTCATTGGAAACCAATAACTGCAGGGTATAATCTGGAGATTTTTGCGACACATATCATATTAAGAGTAACTTTACAAAGTAATCTAGTTGAATTTGGCTTTGAAATTTGGGATTTTAAAAGATGCTGCATTACAAGGACTAATAATTCACGATCACAGATTTTGATAAAATATGAAACAAAGAATTAAGCATCAATACTATTATTATTGTAGGAATTTATTCAAATAATCTTTTACACAAGGCACTTCATTCTTGCAATATTTACAACAATCTTGCTTTTCACTTGTAACAGACATAAGAAAAGAATTTTTTTTATTTCTAAAAATAAAAATAAATAGCTATTGTTGCCACTTATATTTAAAAAGAAAAAATAATAATGTATTAACTATACCTAGTTTTCGAAAATTATCTAAAAGATTTTATTTTATCAAAGCGTTGATACTAGATCACTGCCAAATTACTTAAGTATTCCTTCAAAGGGTGTTGGCTAATGGCAAAACCTGTGAGGTCTAATGGTAATATGGCATAGAATATTTTAGAAATTATATTTTTGTTCTTGTATATTTCAAGACAAATACAATTTAAATGGAAAAAAGGCACACAAGTTAGTTTATATGATACCAATGCTGTTTTTATTGATATCTAGATCAATTAGCATCATTATAAAACTTTTTCTATTTGTTTTCTTTGATTTTCATTGCAAAGAAAATTCCACCAATGTTGCACGTCACCTCCATCTGGTTAGATAAGCTCATTTTGACTGGAGAATTCACTCTGAAAGTTATATCTGTCATCTTTTTTTCTTTTTTCCAAATTCTATACCTCTGCCGTACATACGAGAACGATGATGGAAACAATATTGGTTTCTGTGTTGCTCATGACACAAATTTTAATCTCATAATACACAATGATGATGCTCTAAGCAATTGCTTACACACTAAACTGCCTTACTTTTGTAAAAATTCATTTGAAGCAGAAACAAAACCAGACGAAATTTGTTACCATATTATGAATTACAAAAAAAAACAAAGAATAAATAGCCTGACCCTGACGTATTTCCAGTGGAATTCTACTAGAAGTACTGCGACAATCTTGGTCTTTTACTAGAAAAAGTATACCAAGAAGCGCAAGAGAAAGGTAATTTTAATGAGCCCATTAGTTTCGAAACTATAACATTAATACCCAAGAACGGAAAATATCCTAGATTTATGGAAAATGTAAGACCCGTCACCATCTTGAACTCATTTTATAACATTTAAAGTGGCATCCTCTCCAATCGACTCTGTTAAGTCATACCACTTATCATTCAAAAGGATTCATAAAAGGGAGACATATGGAGGATGTCATTCGGGAATATTTGACTCTTTGGGCCGAAAAGAATACATCGCAGAAATTGCCATGGACTTCTTAAAAGCCTTTAATAGTATATCCCACCAACACATCCTGGTGGGATAAATGACTTCATTTGAATGACTGATATCTGTTTTCGAAATATTTGCAACGAATGCAAGGTTGCAGACAAGGAGACCCACAAGCCCCTAATCTCTTCATAATTTCAGTAGATCAGCTAATAAGGAAAATAATACTTTCCCTAAAATTAAAGTATAACCATAGATAATCTCAGCCACAAGATAGAGACATACGAGGACGATATGAAAACTTCATATTCTAGTTCAGCAAGTGAAATTCAAAATTCCGTTGACGAAACGATAAATATCATAGAAGGATGACAACATTCCACCGGGCTGCAGATCAACATTAAGAAAACTAGCATCTTATATAACTCAGAAGTAATAATACTTGGCACTACATGTTCGTTGAGCCCGTCATGTGTTGACGATAATCAAAAAAAGATAGAAGAAAAGATAAGAAAACTGTGCAAAAGGTATACATACTTCATTAGAAACAATATACCCGCTAGAATTCAAATTTGGAATTTCCTTGTTGTTCCAAAAGTCATACACTTAATTTGGGTTACCAAATTCAACGAAAAGCTGGTGAAAACAATTAATGAACTTTGGCAACTGTTCTTGATGCCTAACGGGGCAACTCGAATCACATAGAAGATAATCTCTTGTACAAAAATTTACGGTGGTTTTGGACTTCTGTCGATAGAAACCATGCAGAAAAGTTTGATTTTTCATGGTTTAAAAGACACCTAGACGTTGACTCTTCACTAATCGATATAGTAAAACATAAAAAGGAAGCTATTGGTGGTTTTACATTCTATGAGGTCAAGGGAAAAAACTTTTCAAAACTAATAGAAGTCCTCAGAGTTCATTCTGGAACTGCGTAGCAAATATAACCAAATTCTTAACTTCGAGAATCCTTCCTCTAATGAGCCAACAAAACAGAATTACATTTAAAACACTACAATCAAGAAGAAAATCGACTTTTTCGGCGAAATTTTGAACGAATACAACGATCTATCTTTTACTAAAGTTTTAGAGAGGGAATCAATTTTAAGGCACATTACTTTCAGAAGCAGGGAATTAGGTCCTAGGGATTGTTTTTTTAAGTTTTATGAGGTTTATTATAGGAAATCAAGATATACGTTTATTAGAGTTGCCGGATGAGGTCAAAAAACAGATAGAGAAAAAGAGAAATGCACTTTGTGAAACAACGTCGACACCAGCAATAATAAAAAGTCTATCCAATAAACTTTTCGATTCCTTGTTGTATTGGATGAAATACCCTTTAATCACTAACACTCTCACAACAGGTAATATATTTGGTAGATCTACAGAAGTGAGGCAATGCTTTTTCTGCAAGGTTTGTAGAGAAACACCAATTCACTTGCTTGCAGAATGTCAAGAAACAAGAGAGATCCGTGCTAAACTGTCCCTCAAATTATTTTAGAAGTTCAAAACAATCTGAAAACCAAGTCACTTTTCTTTTATATATATATAGAACCAGAACATGACATAATAAACTATATTTTAATCAAATTTATATTAACTTTATATAAATTTAGATCCACAAAGATCCACCTACCAGAAAACAAAGATAACTTTTTAATAAACATAATAAAAAGTATTGAGTAATGTGTGTAGTTTTTTTGTTTTTTTTCCATTTTTTTAAATTATTTTGTTCAAATGATTTTTTTTGTTTATTACTAACATATCATATTTTATTAGTCTTATCTAGGAATTACACTTAAAGCCCTCCTAAGTATCCTTAGTATTACAGATGTATTTTGAAATCCCCAAATCTTATTTTGATAGTTAGTATGAATGAATTTATGTTTCGTTTGCACTTACGATTATGTATAATGTATTCGAATGGAGATATTTATTTTGATGTTTTCCTGTATTAAACCAGGCCGGAATACTAATAAAGTTGTACTTTAGTACAAAAAATATATATATATGGTTTTTTATCTTCCAATAATCCAAATAGGTCCCAAAAATTATTATTGATCCATTCTTTCCTTTAGATGTTATATATTTCCTAATTTATGCGGTTCAAATGAAGAGAAGGCAGGGGGGGGGGGGGGGATCAACAAAAAAACAAACATGAATAATTTTAGATCTTCCTCAAATGCATGGGTAAAACTATAAAAAACAGTTGAAATATAAAATAAATGACTTTGATTTCACATTATTTGTTATTTACTATTCATCCCCGGAATTTCCCGAAATTTAGAAATTAGTTTATCGTATAATTTAATAACTTGTATCTTAAGAGTTAATTGTTTTATTGGTTTATACCCAAAAAAGCAGAATCAGTCCATTAAAACGGTATCGGTCTAGCACTGATATGTAGTAGATTATAATGAAGAAAATGATTGAAGTTAGAGTTGGCTTGGATGTTATGTTATTCATATAGACTTATAATTGATTATAACTATTATTCTCCGTTCTCGTTTTTTTATTGCATAATTGTGTCTTTAACAACAAAATGTGAAATGAATAAACACATATTTGTGACTATATAGATTATGAAAATAGCTGTTATATATGTTTGTATTCAACATGTTGACTTTGTTTCTTTTCTTGTTATTATTGTTATCCAATTCAATGGTTCAAGAGTATGCGTGGGAATTTGGGAAATGCTTTCCAAATATGCTTTAATTGTTATTATATAAGATATGTTGTATTTTTTTGCAAGTCTCCTATACAGTTAGCCTTGTGGTTAATGATTAAAAATATATATTTTTTATTCATAAATTAAATGGTTATGTTACTAAAAATACCTACATAATTCTTTAAGTGTATTTATTTTCTATTTTTTCATATACTAGTACATATCAAGGTTAATAGAAAATTAAGGTTGTACCATAACGCGTGTACGACTGATGCTCGACTTCCACTACACTTTTAATATTGACATCATAGTAGATGAGTGGTTGCATGTTTTGTCAAAATCTGTCTTTCTTACCCAAATGTCGGTACGATACATTAAATTGAAAATTATAGCAATAGTGATGTCATTGACTATGAGTGGTTACGTATTTTGTCAAATCTATCTATCTTACCTATCAGTTTGTACAATACATCAGATTGAAAATTCTAGCAAGCCCGATTACATGATGGTCTAACCTTGTATTTCTATTAACCTTGGAACATATGTGTTGTACATACAGTGTGCTTCAAGTGATATAATTAGTTATTTTGGTGGGTAACTATTTATTCAGATCCTGTAAATACAGTTTTTCTATGTAGTTAGATTCTTTCTGATGACAAGTTAAATTTTTCCACCGCCTCTTCCCTGAGCACCAAGAATCTTCCTAATATCCCAAAATGCACACCAGCCCTCAGGTTGTACAGGAAAGTAAGTACCTGGCTTCAATGGAGTTTAAACCTCACCGCCACCCCATTTCTAAGCTCCAAGAACACCTTCTAATATCCTAGAATACCCCCATACTTTCCATAGAATGTACAGGTGATCTGCTGGACCGAGTCAAGTTAAATATCTCAGCAGTTCCTTCCCTGAACATCAAGGAACCTCCTAATATCCAGTCATCAGGTTTTGCAGGTGAATATCTGGGCCTCATGGCAGTTTATAAGCATTTCGAAGCACCAAGAAAGCTTTCAAATATGCTAGAATTACCACCGCCTACGGGTTGTGGGCTGCTGGTTCGTTAAGAAGGTTAAATTCTTCCACTTCCCTAAGCATCATAGAACCCGTCTAATGTCCCAAATACACTCCGACCCTCAGATTATACAGTTAAAGTACTAAAAATACTATTTAAAGGCTTCCATGGCCGCAAAAACCCAAAAAATGTTACTAGAACCGATTTTGGAGCCAAAAGAACCTATATGAAAAATTTCAGGAAAATTTATGTATTGGTTCTGCCGTGATTAAAGGACATACACACATACATATATAGACATTCACATTTAATATATATAGATATATAACAACCTTAATTGTAGATTGTTACATATACCTTAATATAATATATAGTCACAAAAATCATTTAAGATGTGGTTTACTTCAAGAATTTAGTTAGATTTTGTTTCTTTTGTAATGACTAAACATTTGTTTGCATATACCTATGTTTTATTTGATTACCAAAGTATTTAGTATACCAAGTGAAAAAAATTAAAAAAAAGAAAACTCCATATCTCAATAGACCTTTATTGAATTAACAAACAAAAATAAAATTGGATGTATATTATACTGGAGTATAAAATATATATTTTGGGACTGAAAAACGTGATTTAGGGCAGAATAATGGTGTATTTGAGATTTTATGATGTGCACAAATAATAATGTTAGGTTGTGCGATCAATGTGCTGTTATATTCTTTGTGCAGATTAAAGATGAGTACCGATTTTAAAAAACTATTGACTAATAATTATTTTTTTAAAAATCAATCAGTGGAGGGAGGGAGTTTTTATCAAGTCAGCTGTTTTATATGTGTATAGATTTACATATTTCATCGGCAGAGTATATATTTAACCATGAAGAGAATATTTTTCAAACGAACCACATTTAAAAAAAAGAAAAAGAAAGAGATAATGATAATGGACTTGAAGCCGCCTCACTGGCACCTTCTCAAAGCTATATACAATTTGCACAAATGTATAGAAAATAAAAGAATATTTTATTGATGAGTGCTTCCGGACATTCTTTGATTTAATATGTTCTTAGATATATAAATATATATTTTTTTATATTTTGAAAAAGAAAAGACAGTAAGCCTTGGTTCCATTGTGTTTCAATTACTTAGATAACATTCGATTGTTATTATTGTGTGGATTTTTTCGGTCCACCCTATTCTAAATATTGACACCTGAAATCCTTGTTCTTGAGAAAAATGAATCATATTCGTGTAGCTGAAAGCAAATAATAAAAACTTGGGTTGTTTATACTTATGAAAGATTACATTTTTATGGGATACCGTAATGTACATGATACTACATACCTACTTCAATCAATTAAATATCTTTATCAATTTTCTCCAAGCTCATTCATGCAAAAATATATGATCATCAATATCCAATTTTTACAAATTTAGTAGAAAATGAGTAAATATTTATGTTCGTATATGTTATATTTGGCAAATAAACCAAGCCTCAAGGAATAACAAAGATGTACATAAAAAATATTTATATGTAATATAATAATTATTTGTATCATAATTATATCTTTTTCTGTATAGGATCAAGTGAAGACTCTAAACTGAAAGAGATAAAGAAATAATATTTCATATTATTAAAAATTCTTTAAAAATTGATCAATTCCGTAATTATAAAAAATATATTCATTTTTATTTCATATTTCCAATGTACATTACTAATTATGCAAAAAGAGGGTTGGCTCTTAAATCCTATTGAAACTATATGTCAACATAAATAAACTTGAAAACACGTTTCAATTAGGGTCGGAACGACAAAAAATTCCTTTTTCATCAAGAACAAAAACCGCAAACCGTAAATTGGCAAATATTTTTTCCTGAATAAAACTTCAAAAAACCAATAATATAAATTACACAAAAATAGCTAATTCTGCCAATTCTGGGTTTTCATTTTTTTTTTTTTGTTTCATGATGAAATTTTGTCTATAATAAAAAAAAACTATATCGGTAAAAATCTGCTAGATTTGGCACATCTTTAAACTTCATATGACCAGTCAATTCCTTTTAAAATATCTTTCTTGAACTTAAAACAAATTTGGTGCACTGCTGGGCCTTGGAGGCTGTCTGGTGTGCCATAAAAAATGCTAGAATATCTCAGAGAAGAAAAAAGTTCTTTTTAATAGAATATTTTTAACTTTTTTGAAAATCAAATTTGGTTTTTGGCAATTTTTGAAATGAAATTTTTTGACTATTGCAGGCTCATTCAAAGTTTTCCTGATAGTCACCTCACTGATCTTCATTTTCGTTACTATTCAGCACATTGAGATGGTTGGGTCAGACTTTATTTTACTACTCAAACTGAAGTCAGCATCTCTCGTTCTTTTTTTTACCTACCATCTCCAATTCAGCTTAGCCAACAACTTAAATTGTCAACGGCCTTATTGTGATTTAAACAGTCAATAACAGGACGTCTACAATATTTGAAAATGTCTTTTTTTTTTCCATTCCAAAGTGAAATAGGACTGAATTTTTTCTTGTTTTTCATTCTTGCTCTACCATAATTCACAATATAAAAATGCTTAAAATAAATAAAAAGAAGACAATTTTAGCTTGACATAAAAAGTACAGTTGGATCTGTTACGACATATAGAAGTAGAAAAATAATTACTCCCAAATATTTTGTAACGTCCGCTTATGTAACAAATTTTAATAAAGATTTAACAAAAGTTATCAAATATTTTTATTAGTTTTTTTGTTTTTATAAATATGTAAAATATTAATAGCAGATTATTAGGAACTTAAAATTTTATGAGCAAAAACTTTATCAAGAGGCTTTGGATATTTAGTTTAATTAAAAAATGATTGAAGATATTTTGATAAAAAAGTAATTATTTTATGGAGCTCAATGGAAAATCACTAGGGATAAATTATTCTCTTGAACTCGATGAGAGTAAATTTGGGGCCCGGTCGTTCCAAGAAAAGGAAATATACTTTATGCATATGGAATTTGAAGAAGATTACTGGGTATGATGGTATTTAGTACAACCCTGTCTCATCAATTTAAGAAACATTTAAAGAATATATATTAAACGACTTAATAATTGTTTTGAGACTGTATGCAAATATCCAAACAAGTTTATAAAATACAAATTTTCTTTAGCCCTCTCCCAACTTTTCCTATTTTATCCATCATAATAATACCCGGCTCAATTTTTGTGTATTAATTCTAATATTCCCATTCCAACTATCCCTTAAAGTAGGCTCACATACGAAGCAATCCTTAACTTGAACAACTCCTATCTCAAAAAAATCACTGTTCAGTTTACACATTCTCTAAGTTTGAATGGAAAAAAGCAAAAACTTTAAAATGATATAAACGTTATATTTTTTAGGCTCGAACTTATCAAAATTAAGAAAATCATTATTATATTAAGACATTATTCCCCACTTATTTACATACATACAAAGATAAGCATTTTGGAACTTTGGGAAATATGTATGCAACAATTTGCAAGCTTTAAAAAAAACATAGGTACTTATAAAAATAGGTCAATAATTCGTGTTAGAGACTTTGACAGTATATATTATTTTCTTGTGGGAGGATTATACAGAACCATTAATGATTCAGGAAAAGGTGTCGATACAAACGATTATTGAATTAACGTATATTAGGTTGGGGAAAATGTAATTTTGTATTTTTCACTTTATTTCAATAGTAAATAAGAAGTGTTGCAATCATCAGATTTAAGTGAAGCCCTGCACTGTTTGATTACTTGTTGTTAACAAGAATTCAATTTCAAAATGGCATTTCCTTAGAAACCCTTGTCCCTTTTGGCAAGAAGTTTCGATTTTTTTTTTTTTTTTTTTTTTTTTTTTTGTATCCAGCCGTCTCCAATTGGTTCAAAACGGTTTTATGATCAATGTTCAGCTCCTGGGCGGTGCTACGGCTATTAAAAGGACGGTCTATCATTATATTTTCCATGATTTTATCGACATTTTCGACAACAGGTCTCCCAGTGCGTGGTGCATCATTCAATTCCATTACAATAGAAAGAAATTGCTCCAACCAATGTTGTACAAAACGAACCTAAGTATCAGCTTCGTATATATCGCAAATTTTTTTGGTCGCTTTCTACTTGTTTTTCCCTTTTAGTTTATAAAAATGTAAAATAAGGCGAATTGCTTCCTTTGAGACCTCCATACTCGAAGTACGATAATTCACAACTGAACTGACCCAGCTCTTAATCGTGTGATCCGATGTAACCAATAATGAACAAGATAAACTTAGTTAAAAATAAAGGATGATAAATACGAAATTACTTTTTCACCAAGGTATTATTAGAAACCATTAATTTTATTAATTCAAGTTGACATATTAAATTATATTCATATTCATATAGTAGTGAGTACCATAGTTACAGTAATTTTTTTCTGTTGAAATGGTCTGAAGCTCAGTAGAGCGTACAAGGATGGTCGGAAAAGTTTCCTACCTAACAAAGACACATTCTTTTTTTTTTTTTTTTAATTGTCTCCTACTTACTCTACACATTTCTCCCAGTGATGCTCTCATCTATGTAACTTGTCCAAATAGTACTCATCGTATTTTTCTGCAAAATGATCCTTCACAAAGCCTCATCATTTGAAGAAAATCTTTGCAGTACACATTTTGACTTAATTTTTGTTTGGGGTGTATAATAATGTATCCAAATTTCCTCCACAATAATTCATCGGTGCCAAAACTGGGATTAATCAGGCCTAAACTGCACAAACAGAGCAATACTCTATTCTGCCTATTTGCACAAAAACACTCACATCAACCCACTCAAACGACTGTTACATAACAACTGCGCGATCAAGATGGCTACTTTTAACGGTCATTTTTTCAACTTTTATAGATTTTTAGAGTACAAATCAAAGAAGGAATGATCGCCTAAACACTTATAAACCACCCTTCCTTGACGAATTAATAAATATATGTATGTACTTAAATAATTTTTCCCCCTCTTTATCGAAAAATGAATGTTTTCCCACTATCTTTAACTTTTAAATTATCTCAAAATACCAAACCTGGCTTAAGACGTCACCTGAACTAAGTGGTCACTTTGCCAGTTTCCCTTGTCGAATTACTTTATATAAGTGTGACTATATATGT